>NC_068363.1:102529896-102790833 GCF_020536995.1 Dreissena polymorpha
AGCAAAGTATTGGTTTATATTACTGCGTTATTTTTTTCCCTTGAAAGATTAAAGACTACCGGGGTAATTAAAAATGAATACATATTTTAGTATTATTTATCAAATCTGGCATCATAATTATTTCAGTAAGGCTTTTTACCCCACCATGACTCCTTTTTTCCCCTTAATTTAGGCCAGAGAATAGTGTTTACACTTCAGCAAAAGAGATGTCACTAGGTAATTATTTTAAAACAAGTATTCCCGATTTGCGATTTATTTGGTTTAAATTGACAATTTGATAGGGGTCGATCAATCTTACTTATCAGCCAATCAGAATCTGTTAATGGCCTTCATTTTGTCTAACAAATAAAGAGTAACAGAATGAGCATTTTATGTAAGAAAACGAAGTTGGCAGAGCAATTGATAATACGGCAACTGGGAAATGTTTTTTATTGTAATGCTTTAGACAATCAGAAAGGAGCTTTTACAATCTGCATTCTGTTTTCTTGATTTAAAGCTAAGCGCAAGCTTTTGAATGGTCTGAAAAATTTTCATGGGTCTGCTTAGCACAAATCAATTGTACAACGAACCTTTATAACTTAAACTTATATCATACATATAATATACACATGAAAATGCCACATATGTTTACTCCATGAAATTTAATGTCAACAAAAATATTTATTTACTCCATGAAAAGTAAAAAAAAAACATTAAAAAGTTTGCCCTTAAAGTTTGCCCAGTGGTCAGGGACTGGAATAAAATGTACATTTCCTTTTCAACCAAACTGATTACATAGCAAACATTATCTTACTGAGATCAAACTACACAATGTACAAGAGTTATTTATACAAAAACATCAGCTCCCACTTGTTTACTTACATATTCTGGCTGAAAGGGGAACATTATTTGTTAAAGTACAGGCATTTTTGTTTGCTTTGTATGACGTATACCAGAATTAAAATTCGCACGACAACAGTAGCCTATGGTCTTAAAATTATTTGGTTTATAAGCCAGAAACTGTTGTGTATATCTGCCACACATTTCTATATAAGATATAATAGTTTTGACTACACCCTAAATATGTACTTCATACAGAAGTATTGAAAGAACAACCATTGCCAATTCTGGTGAAATTGTTAGTTCCTATGAAAGTATATTACATAAAGCTATAAATGGGCAATAAGTGGTGTCATGACATAACATTTAAATATGGGAATATTGTGTCTTGTTCTGAGAAAATTGGGCTTAATGCATGTGCGTTAAGTTTCGTCCTATATTTGCCTGTGCAGTCCGCACAGGCTAATCAGGGACGAAACTTTCCGCTTTTTATGGTTTTTTTTTTAAAGGAAGTCCCTTCTTACCGAAAATATTCTTCAGGCGGAAAGTGTCGTCCCTGATTAGCCTGTGTGGACTGCACAGGCTAATCTGGGACGACACTTTACGCACGTGCATTATGCCCAGTTTTCTCAGAACTCGACTCATTTATAAAAAAAAGGCCATATGGCACATATTGGGTGGCAGAATATGCTCAATCGTAACAATTCTATTGGATTTGTGATAATTAGTATACACTATAATTCAATCAGCAACAATTCGGAGCAGTAATAAATATTAAATATGAAACTTTGAACAGTGAATGAACATTTTCAGGAAAATTCAACTAATGAACTTAAAGGCTTATAACATAACGAGGTCGCATTAAAAAACAACCTGACTATTTCTCAAACTTACGCAATTGCTCTGAAAAAAATTCACAACATTATAGCACAAAATAAACAAGATGCTGTTTCAATAAATGCATATGTCTGCCCCTCCTTCCCCAAAATATTGGAAACCTTGACAGTGTTGATTCATCGGTCCATTTCAATAGGCATCAGTAAAAAAGATGGTCAATGTCAAAATGAAGTCAGGTGGTTTAATCAAAAACGTTAGTTCAAACATTCTTAGACCAAGATCTTTAAATCAATATCATGGATATAAGGAAAATATCTTAGAATATAAGCTTGCATTTAAAGAAGTCAGCTAAAGTGATACAGTCATCTAACCCATCTTACTTATTATCTTTATTTTTCTATCATGTTTCTGCAATATGTTGACACATTTTTCCTTGACACTTGTGAAGAAATACAGTGAAGACAGCACTTGTACCAATATTCAAAGTTCCTCTTGAAAATCTCATCTTAAGATGAACCTATGTCAAATAACATTTTTTCTCAAAAAATCCAATACTTTTCTTTTTACAGATTAATAAATACCAAACAAGCTTCTCAGACAGCTTAATTTTATATTTAGATTTTAAAAATACTCTTCAATAAAATAGCTAAGGTCTAATGCACTTTTCTTATTTTTATTTTTTTATTTTTCCTTTAAGCCCTTTGTTACTACGTGCCTAGACAATTAACAACACAAGGTGAATAGTTGAAAACCAAGATATTGACTCACCATGTGTCAATGTGAACATCTATGTACAGACGATATTTACAGTTACCTAAGTCTGGCTAGAATTTGATGTTCCATTCTCCTAATATTAATACATTTTGTATAACGTGATTGAAAATTATTGCTGCAAAGATATGTAAACAGCTTACCAGCTTTAAATGATATACCTTCATTACTTTCTCATCTAACTACTTTTATACTAATTTTTTCAACTTACTTCTGTGTTTTGTTTTGTTTTTTTTGTTATTTTTTGTATTTTTCTACCTTTGATGTGCATTTGGGCTGTTACAATATTAGCCAAAGGAGAACTCAATTGAAATGAAAAGCAAAAAAAATAATTCTTCGAAACTTCAGTCACAATGCACTTTTAAGGCCCTCATACAAAATTAAATAAAGACCACTGCCAATCACATACTTTCTAATTCTTTCCTTCTTAATCCCAGCCGTTTGCGATCAACATCTGCCTTTTCTTTCTCAGTCAGAGCATCATATTCCTCCTCAGACATATCCTCAAGCCGCCTTCTTTCTGCCTCTTCTCTTTCTGCTGCCATGCGCTCTGAACAATATTGATATGAATTATTTTTTTTCAAATTCATACATTTCAAATTGCTTAAACATTATCACTAACATACGTATTTTCATACATTTGTAGTCCCTAAGTTATATTTGATTTAAGACCTTTCTTAATAGATTCAAATTTTAAGGCTTCATGTCCAACCCTTAGATACTGATGAGCAGCAAACAGCATAAAACCTGAACAGACTGCGAATCACTCGCAGGCTGTTCATTTTTATGCTGTTTGCACAAAGCCATTTTTTGCTTCTGATTGGGAAAGGGTTTAAACATTATTGTTGTTGTTTTAAGGACTGTACCTTTTTCTTCTTGCTGTTTCTTCTCGTGCTCCTTCAAATGTTCAAAGTCGTGCTTCAGAGTCACAAAGTAGATGAACCTTCGGTTGTTCAGAGACCTCAGAACGGCGGACGCTGCCACATGTTGGTCTGGGCAAACAAGGTCTCTAGGCCATCAAACACTACACCCCTGTGGCAGTCATTCAGCTACAACCCAGACATAATCGGCACTAATATGAGCCAAAATCTCAGAAAAATGAGATTAATGCATCATCAACAACATTTTTCACTTTAAGAGGATTTTTTAATTAAAAAAATTTCATCTCAACATAATTCAGTCTAGGTGGAGAGTTTGTGCTCTGATTAGCTTGAATGGACTGCACAGGCTAATCAGGGACAACACTTTCATCTTTTATTGTATTTTTTTTTATTTTGGAAGACCCTTCTTGATAAACATCCAATTTAGGCGGAAAGTGGCATTCCTGATTAGCCTGTACCAACTGTTTGTTTTGCTCTTGTTTATTTGTGGTTTTGTCAGCTTTATACCAAACATTATTTCCTCTACTAAAAGAAGGTGACTTTCACAGACATAAAAAACATTGTGGAAGCAGCAATTAACACGAATATAAAGAACACCAACACACATGTACCGGTAATATATGAGATAAAAAACACACGCAACAATCCCATAAGATATAAATTTTAAATTGTGACCTCACTTTGCAAACTCTTTTTTTTAAAAGCCATCTTCTTATTATTATTAAATTATGAAGATTTTTTCATTTTTCTAACCTGACACAGGCCTTCCCTCGATAACTAACTAGAGAAACAATCCCTATTTGTGGAAGTGCTTGCTTGCCCTTAGCATTATGAAAGTACCTGTAGACGTTCGGCCAGTATTTCCACGAGCAGATCTTCCGAAAGGACAACAGCTCATGAGACCAGACTCTCCATCGACACTCGCGCTAACGCTTAGCCTGCGCGCAATTGGGGCCATCAAGGGGAGGAGTGCTGGCAACCTGGAGGGACAGGGACAAAATGTTTACGTTGTGGCAACCAGAAAATAGATACCAGCTGCCCTCTAGTGTTTTATCACCCAGGGACCAGTGATAATATTTTGAAGGGATTGTGCTTAGAATATGATATTTAAAATATATGAAAATAACATCTTTAGGACAATAAGAACAAGGAAAAAAAGGTTTTTGCCTTCTTAAATTGAGGGGGTACTCTTTGTTGCGCACTTAAGTTACTGAAAAATGTCATTATAGTTTGTAAGCAACTAATGGGGCAAGCTTCCTTTCTAAGGCACACAACAAAACTTATCTTAATGTTGTATATAAATTATCATCATAAAATACATGCCTTTTACTTCTAGAAAATATGTATTTCAAACACTCTGTCCTTTATGTCCTAAAATACTTTTGATGAGCTTAATTGTTTATACCTTGATAAATTTACCAATCTTATTTATTGCTGGATATATTATTTAAATACAGTAATGAAAGATTCTGAGAGAAATAGCAGCATGTTGCAACCATAAATTTTTCAGACAAAAGCCTGCCCTTAAAGAGCTGGTGGTCACAGAAATAACACATTATTGTACATTTTTCTATTAAACAAGGACCCTGTACTTTTAAGCTTTGAAATCTTTCCCTTATAACTAATGAAGGAAATGTATCCTGAAATCATATTAGAATTTTTGTTTTTCCTTATTAGAATATATTCAAATATTTTATTAATGAACACCCAAATCTGAATTCCGTCAAATTTAATTAATGTTCTTTGTTGGAACAAATATAACAATTTACCTGATCTCCTATATAATGTTGAAGATTAAGTCCCATAATGCAATATTATTTCAAACAAATAACTTTGTTTTCATTAGATGTACATGTATTGAATTATCATTTTTATTTCAGGTTATAATAATTTCTAAGTTGTTCATACATGCTATATTTGTTCAGCCCATCAACGTTTCAGCAGCACACTATGTCATTTTGTCATTTTATATATAACAAACTTTCAGTTGCACCAACCTTATTTTTATGCAGAATATCCATTATTTGTATAAGATAATCAAATATTCAAATCGAAATGTTGGAGTTGAATATTCTACCAGTTTTCAAATATTCATTCTCATCCATACTAATAACAGCTAAACTAAAAATTATATAACACACATATGAACTGAAAAACAATTATTGCCTTATGGTGAATAAAACAGACATAAACAATAACAACAACATTGCATATAAACACAATATTCACCTATTAGAAAGACTAACTAGAGGAACAACGACTGCTATATACATTTGAAATAACTAACAAGAGGACCTAAAAGTCCCAGGTTGCTCACATGAGACAATTAAAATCTAAACAGGTTTGTGCAGAGTTTTTGTAATAACCCTTTACCACTCAGAGACGCACTTTGACAAATTTGAAGTCTCTAAGAAATCAAATTAAATTAAAGACTTCTACTAGATTCAAGCTTTAAAAGCTTCATTTCCAACCCTAAGGTACTGATGAGCAGCAAACAGCATAAAACCTGAACAGACTGCAAGTTAATCACAGGCTGTTCTGATTTTATGCTGTTTGCACATAGCCATTTTCACTTTGCTTCTGAATGGGTAAGGGATAACAGTGGCTTTTATCTAATTTTTTTTTTTTTTACTCTGTATGATACACATTTGATATGATGTGAGACAATATTAGAATAAATAAAAGTTTTTACAACAAAAATATCTATAAAAAAACAAGTTACCCTAAGTGCATGGCCCATTTTGACCCCAGGGGCTTGATTTGACAGACTTTGTAGAGATCCAAAATATGATGTCGGAAAACAAGTATTAAACCCCTTAACATTGTGGTTATGGAGATTTCAAGATTTTTAAAGATTTTCTATAAAGGTTTATAGAAATCATTTAACATCTGACTCATGGCACTTTTTGAACCCAGTGGTATCATTCGAAAATCTAAACAAAAGAAAACTAAAGCATGTTTCACATCAAATATTAAACTCCTAACCCTTGCAGTTTCAGATGATTTACTCACTTAATAAATATATATAAAAAATTATCCCTGGGGCAGGGCCAATTTTGATCCCGGGGTAATGATTTGAACAAACTTGGTAGAGGACCATTATATGGAGTAAAACAGCAAATATTTAAATCTGACCTTTGTTGTGTCAGAGATTAAGGTTTTATAAGTCATTCACTATATATGTCTATTTAACTCTAGTGACCCTTGGTCGTGGCCAGTTTTGACCCCAACATACTATGTTACATGCCAAATACCAAACCTCTCAGACTTGTGGTTTAAGAGTAGAAGACGTTAAAAGTTTTCAATGTATACAAACTAAGGAAATCAAGTAACACACAGGGCAGGGCCAATTTTGATCCCAGTGGTATTATTTGAACAAAGATTGTAGAGGCCCACCATAACACGGTACACACCAAGTCTTAAACTAATGACCCATGGGGTTTCATAGGAGAAGATTTTTTAAGTTATCTACTATATAGGTTAATATAAATCATGTGACACCTGAGGGGTGGTGAGTTTTGACCTAAAAGTTTTGACCTAAGGGGCATGATTTGAACAAACTTAGTAGAGGACCACTAGACAATGTCTATTAAAGCCCTGACCCTTCAGGTATTTTGGTCTATTTTTAGCTCTGGTGACCTACATATGCACTGGACCAGAACAATTAAAACAAGAGCACCGCCTTGCGGGTGCAGACCGCTCATCTATTTTCTTTTTAAAGGTGAAGGGAATCTCATTTTCAATCACAAAGGAGGGAGGGGGTGGAGTGAAGAGGGGTGTATAGTGTGCGGGTGTGGACATTTATTACATTATCTTCCAAAAATGAGAAAAAAAAGAAAAAAAAATTCGGGGGGGGGGGGGGGTGGGGGGGGTGGGGGTGGGGGGTGGGGGGGGGGGATTCTTGGGTGCGATGGTTGGACGGTATTGCAAACATAAAATAATAAAAATAAATATTTGTGCTTTTTAACCGTTTCAAAAAAAAATTAAAAAATTGGGGGGGTGGGGTGGGGGGGGTATAGCGTGAGGGTGTGGTGGTAATTTGTGAGATGATCTTAAAAAAAAAAATTAGGGGGGGGGGGAGATTCAGGTTGGGGGGAGGTGGGGTGGGGGGGATTGTTGGGTGCGATGGTTGGACAGTATTTCAACATAAAATAATAAAAATAAATATTTGTGTTTTTCACAGTTTCAAAAAAAAAAATTTGGGGGTTGGGGTGGAGGGGGGGGGGTTATAGTGTGAGGGTGTGGTGGTCATTTGTAAGATTATCTTAAAAAAAAAATAGGGGGGGGGGAGGGGGTGGGGGGGAGGGCACGGGGGATGGTTTGGGTGGAGTCTATTGTGGTAAATGCTATTTCAAACATAAAATAATAAAATAAATATTCAGGGGTGTGATTGAGGCAAAGTCAGAGGGGAGGAAATTCTGTTGACTGATTATGACTACGCGAATGGCGCGCATAACGCAATGACAAACATAAAAACAAACATTAAAATAAACTACTTTTTGAACTTCATAACAACATTTCTTTATAAAAACCTGTTAAACTTCACATTTAACATACTGAGGATGCAAAGTAAACAGTTAAGTAAGTATTTATTGTGATCAATAGCAGCAGTTTTTCAATGTATTGAATTACAGTTAATAGACTAAATATAAACAAACAAACTTGAGTGTTCTTCTGGTGTTAATGATGTATTAACTGAGTTAAATTAATATTTTTAATGTGTTTACCTTTCAATATCTTGCATTTCACATCTTCACTCAGTTCACAGCTATTTCAGTTAACTGAACAGCGTGACAAACATAATAAAGCAGAATATGCATATGAATCTGATTATACACAGACCCACAGACATATAAAAATCAAAATCATGTTTGTCTATTTCCATGTTCGAACGATACTCTTCTAAATTGTTTTACTTCGCGAGTAGACTAAACTCCAATTTGCAAACACTGGTTTCCGTGACACAAATTCAGTGGGCATATTTCTTAACAAAATATGTGTTGCTTGTATCTAAAATGTAGTCTTTTTTTTTTGACAAACACATTTCATTATTCCTATCAGACTAGGTGATGTCAGTCGTTTATTCGATTGCTATTTGTTATTTCAATAATCTTAATTTTCTCTTCACAACGGAGCCATTTGCAAACAAATCACAGAGTGCATTTTAAGAACACGATTTTAATTGGAAGATTGGGAAGCGACAGCCAATTATATTGCTCGTTTTAAAAATGCTTAGGCATAATCTACCAGTGTAAAATGCGGAGAGATTTCGCGGGCCGCGGATATTTCGGGCCGCTTATGAAATACGTCCGCGGAATCGGTGGTAGCCCCTCTCCCCCACATTTTTTAAAACGAATTTACGCAAATCTCATAAGTGATATCCAGGACAACCGGATACGCGGAAATCCGCGGAAAAATCACACCCCTGATATTTGTGTTTTTTAACCGTTTCAAAAACAAAATTGGGGGGGGGGGGTGGGGGGGGTATAGTGTGAGGGTGTGGTGGTCGTTTGTGATAATCTTAAAAAAAAAAAAAATAGGGGAGGGGGAGGGGGAGGGGGGGGGAGGGCAGGGAGGATGGTTTGGGTGGAGTCTATTGTGGTATGTCAGGTAAGAGTAGTTTTGTCAAAGTATCAATCAAATCTAATCATAAATAAAGAAGTTATGGCAATTTTAGCAAAATTTAATAATTTGACCTTGAGAGTCAAGGTCATTCAAAGGTCAAGGTAAAATTCAACTTGCCAGGTACAGTAACCTCATGATAGCATGAAAGTATTTGAAGTTTGAAAGCAATAGCCTTGATACTTAAGAAGTAAAGTGGATCGAAACACAAAATTTAACCATATATTCAAAGTTACTAAGTCAAAAAAGGGCCATAATTCCGTAAAAATGACAACCAGAGTTATGCAACTTGTCCTTTTACTGTACCCTTATGATAGTTTGCGAGTGTTTCAAAGTATGAAAGCAATATCTATGATACTTTAGGGGGTAAAGTGAACCAAAACACAAAACTTGACCAAATTTTCAATTTTCTAAGTATAAAGGGCCCATAATTCCGTCCAAATGCCAGTCAGAGTTACATTACTTTGCCTGCACAGTCCCCTTATGATAGTTAATAAGGGTTGCAAGTATGAAGCAATAGCTTTGATACTTAAGGAATAAAATGGACCTAAACACAAAACTTAACCAAAATTTTCAATTTTCTAAGTATAAAAAGGGCAAATAATTCTGTCAAAATGCAAGCCAGAGTTATCTAACTATGCCTGCCCAGTCCCCTAATGATAGTAAGTAAGTGTACCAAGTTTGAATGCAATAGCATTGATACTTTCTGAGAAAAGTGGACCTAAACGCAAAACTTAACCAAAATTTTCAATTTTCTAAGTATAAAAAGGGCACATAATTCTGTCAAAAATGCATGCCAGAGTTATCTAACTTTGCCTGCCCAGTCCCATCATGATAGTAAGTAAGTGTACCAAGTTTGAATGCAATAGCATTGATACTTTCTGAGAAAAGTGGACCTAAACGCAAAACTTAACCGGACGCCGACGCCAACGCCAACGCCGACGCCAAGGTGATGACAATAGCTCATAATTTTTTTTCAAAAAATAGATGAGCTAAAAACTGAAAGAGTGTCACCCAAGGATGTCTCCTGTGAAATTTCATTAAAATCTGTCAGGGGGTTAAGGAGGAGCAGTCGTTAGAAGAAAAAGTTAACAGTTGCACCTCATATATACTGACGGACAACAGACATCACTGTATCATAAAAGCTTCTCATGAGCACTCAGTGCCCAATTGAGCTTAAAAAAATGAGGAACAAATCAAAAGTCAACCAAAATTAAAACTGGAAACTGAATAGAACAAGTCAAGTTTTTACAACAGAACTGCTATTTGGCACTCATTAAACCTTTTCAAGTGATCTTTCGATAATGAGAGAAGGTACAGCAAAATCAACAAGTGTGCCCTTTCGTCCGCTACTTCTCAAGAGTTCAGATGAGAGCTGGGATTTGCTGCCATACTGTGATTGATAAAAGACAATTATAATAAAACAGGCTTAAATGAAAAAACACAATTACTGTATACCTACCAATTAAAACAGAGGCATGTGCAAACTTCAATTTGACAAAATATCAACCAAACCCCTTGAGTGCCACATGTAGTAATATTTAGCAAAAGGTAACACGCAAATTGGATTCTAATTCGTAGCCAGTTTTGAAACCAGGGACATAATTTAAGCAAAGTTTGTACAGAACCAGAATACAATGTTAAATAAAATCCAGCGGAACAAACCACAAAATAAAGTATTAGCCATCACACATTGAAATACAATCTGGATTTTGCGAAGACAAAATGCAAATACTAAAAGAAAATATTTTCATTAGAAGCAATCTATCGCCACCAGGTGTGTAAGAGGTTGGAATATAAGCAACAATAGTGGGTTACACCATAACAGTGAACAAGTTGGAATTAACAATTATGTACGAAAAAACATAAATATATCGTAAAAAAACGGTCCAAGATGAAACCATATTTGTTCCATTTTTATCAACCAGCACAAAAGTCGATGCAAGTGACAAGTAAAGTGATGGCTACTGCTGTAATAACCTTTGGTTTTGAGATTTATTGCAGCATTAGATTTTTAAATGCATCGGTTTGAAGCTCAAGCAGGTTAGTAACAATCATTGTAAAACTGTTCGTAATTGCCACAAAAGCCAAAGTTTAATGTATTCTCTATATATTTGTTGTTTATATTAAATAAAACTTCCATTTAAAGGTACCGTCAACCACGACGACGAAGAAAAGAAAAGTTGTAAAATACAGTATTTTTTTACAATTATTAGTTTATATTGATTAAAGTATCACGACTTGAATATTACATTACTTGAAAAAAGTTGTTAAGTATTCATATTTTCAGTATATTCGGTAAGAAATTTTACTGGGTACCAGTACCAGGTAACGAGTTAATGCCAGTAGATTGGTCATCATCATCATGTGGTAAACCCAAAAATGCAAATTGTGCATGGCGTAGTGATTTGTATACCGGTATCAGAGCTACAGATAAGCTGCGTATTTGCGTAAATACGCAATAAAAACTGGGTGGATATGCAATTTTTTCAAAATCTGTGCGTACCGGAATGCAAAACAAATCGCCGATACCCAATTCGAGCCGCCTTCTATGCGTAATGAAAAATCCCGTTTTGTTTTGGCCGTTTTGAATCGAGTCTTAATCGACAAGCGCTTGTTTTATCTGGTAACGTATTTACCAATCGTTTAGATGATAACAAATGCGAGTCAAACAAAATGGCGTCTCGAGGCAGACGAAAAGTTGCGCAAAAAAATACAAAAACATTTAGATTCCTTTGTCGTGGTTAATTAATCTAAATATAAAACAATTGCAAAGGGCATAGTTGATGACTATAATGAATTTTGTTTGGGGCATTTTCGGTCAAAATACACTATATTATACTACCACAATACCGTTCCAAACCCTATGATGGGGTGTGTTGGGTTTCTAAAACAAAAGTACTGGCCCATATTATTGGAACAAAAACAAGTATAAACACATTCGATGAGTGGGTTGAGAAATTCCCTTGTCTTCGGATTGTTGAATCTGATAGCAGAAAGATGGAACAACCTATACTGCGATTGAATACATAACAGTGACTTTATGTAGGTACGGTTTTGAGAAGCTAAATTCACGTTTTATTGCAAATACCCAATTCACTTGTTTGTTTTGGTACAAATACCCAATTATTTTTTATATGAGCGGGCATCATACTTTTGGATACCCAATCACGTTTTCCATTACCCAATTCATTCTTATTTTGAAGGGTATTACCCAATTACCCCAAAAAGCTTATCTGTAGCTCTGCCGGTATATTTTATATATAAAATGATCAATCTACTTGTGCTATTTATACTGTGTATATCGTTATGTCACCTATTTTTGCAATGTACTTTTGATTTCACATCCTAAAATTTTATTACCGAATATACTTAAAATATGAACTTTTTTCAAGTAATGTAATATACCAGTCGTGATATTTTAATCAATATAATAAACTAATAATTGTAAAAAAAACGGTATTTTACAACTGTTCTTTTCTTCCTCGTCGGGGTTGATGGTACCTTTAAAGCTAACCGTAAAAACGCAGTCATAAGTCGAGATTTTTTACCTCCAAAATTTGATTAAAAAACCGGTATCGACTTATGAGGTGGTCCATGAAAAAAATAATGAAATTCCATGAAAAAAATAATGCAATTCGACGAAGATTGATCCCCGCGGCAATAGTTGTTGTTGCTGTATAAAAAAAAATCGTTGATTTACGACTAACAAAACGTCGTATTTTTACTGATACTTACCAATTAATATAATCACAGTTTGCAATTACTCTTGTTTTTATTTTGATAATTTAATCCAAAGTCTTCAAGTAAGCAGGTGTTGTTTTTTTACTGTTTATGTAAACAAAGAATCAAGGACATCATTTAAAGTCTCGCGAAAATTCGCAATATGTGTGAATCGACAGTTTGACGTCATCAAAGGAAAGCCGTTTCCTGTCAAGAAGCCATAAAGAACACCTTTCTCGCCGACAAAATTGGATTCCTTTGTTTAGAGAAGCGATATGCTTAACCAATCGCGTGGTTGAAACTCGTTTACAATCGTCCCATTATGCTTGAGCACGTGTATAGCTCCGCCTTTGAAACTGTTTCAGAGAAAAAGGTGGAGCTGTCTCTTGGGTATGTCAATCATTGTTATAAAAACACGTTTTACCGAGACACTAATCAATTGTTTTGACAATCAGATTAAAAGTACAAAGATTGGATTACAGTGATAATATTGTTTCATCGGATTAAAAGCGGAAAATAGTTTGTGGATAATTACTAACGTGGATTATTGAGTGCAACCATTTATTAATTAGATAAACAAAACCACAACTGGACTTACGATAAATCTTTGAAAATACGTATGATAGAGTTTGCGGAGAATTTAAATAACAACAGTGCTGCTGAACGTGAGTTTGGTATAAGTGAGAAACTAGTGCGTGATTGGCGTAAGAATAATGATGTGTTGTGTATATTACAATGTACATAAGATCATATTGTTTAAAGTTTTCTATGTTGTTTTCTATGTGGTTGATTATGCTTTGCTTGTCTATATTGAAAAATATTATTTTCCATTTCCACAATAATCGTATTGACTATATTAAACAAAGTTTAGAATACATGTGTTGGCTTTGCCTACGTTCAACATTTCCACAGTGACTTCATGTGCAATGTATAGAATACTACCGCAACTTCATGTACATTTGAAATGGCGTCCGTTTATGAAATTCATAAACAGAAAATTTCTGACTCGACTTATGAAGCTAACATACTCAAAATCTCCAATTTTGGTACCAAAGTATACCCCCCCCCGACTTATGAGCCGGGTAGACTTATGACTGCGTTTTGACAGTATAGTAATTTACACATGGAATGTTTACTGAAATGCTTATTGCAATTTTTAAATGTGATCTCCAGCTAATCCAGCTAAAACTGACTTAAGGTGCTTAAACACCTATCTGGCTCTCCAAAAGTAACAGGCACATATGGACCATGCTCTGAGAAAAAGGGGTTTAATGCCTGTGTGTAAAGTGTCTACACAGATAAGCCTGTGCAGTCTGCACAGGCTAATCAGGAACAACACTTTGTGCTTTGATGATATTTTCGTTTAAAGAAAGTTTCTTCTTAGCAAAAATCTAGTTTAGTCCGAAAGTGTCGTCCCTGATTAGGGTGTGCCGCCTGCACATGCCTTAACCCCCCTTTTCACAGAGCGCGGCTCTCACACAAATAATGTCCTCACCTGACTTCCGTCAGTGGATGTCGCATTGAAGTTGGCCTTGCCGCCTGCGACGTTGCTGTGCTTGTCCTTAGCTCCCTTGGGATCTGTAATGGTACTTGTTTTACGATTGCTCACCATGGAAGGGGCAGCGCTCGTGAAGCCACCTGCTGGGTTAGAACGACACAACACACGGGTGAGAGACAACACACAAGCAGGAACGGATAACTATGTCGAGGAATTCAGGGGGTCTTGCAATGTCTTACTTGATATTTTGTTGCTCTGGTGTTTATCAACCTTTGGGTAACTGAATTTCAATTAAATAAAATTTATAATCTCTTTTAATGCCTTTCAATTTGTTTATTATTGTGTACTCTATGATCCTATCTTGGCTTACTGTGGTTAGGCTAGCCATCAAACCAATTTAAACCCCAAATCCTGGCTTACTTCGGTTAGGCTAGCCATCAAACCAATTTAAACCCCAATGTCTCGAATTGAATGTTTGAAGGCATTGACCATTACTTTGTGTATAACATTTCTCTGTATTTTTTGCCAGGTATATGTAACTAATCACTTGCCATCAATTAAGACCAGCAGATGTTTACAAGAATCTCCCTCCTAATAATGTTTCCCGAATTTTATTATTCCTATGTCATTTAATTATCTTTATGTGCTTGACAAAAATGCATTTATTTGTAAGCAGAACATTATTATTTTTTTTACATTAATGTAGTGCTATTCTTTCAATTCAGATTGCTAAATTCCTTGACTCAAGCATTCATGCCAAACAACAAAAGCAGCAAACATTTGAATACTTGTGTTAATGTTGCCAATTTAAAGCTAATTAATAGTATCTCTCTTGTAAATTCTTAATACATCTTTCATCAGATAGTACATTATTAGTTCAAAGCATACTTTGGTTATATGTATACCACACACAGAATTTAAATGAAATATTTTACAGAAGTTCATTTACAACTAATGGCAACCATGAAATATTTACAACAAACATAATTATTTGCTAAGCTCTGACAAAGTGCATGTTTTAGTTGTATTTTTTTATTTTTTGCTGGAGTTTACTATTTGAGACGTGCTCTGTGAAAACAGGGTTTAATGCATGTGCGTAAAGTGTCACCCCAGATTAGCCTGTGCAGTCCACACAGGCTAATCAGGGACGAGACTTTCTGCCTTAACTTGATCTTTGCTAAGAAAGAGACTTTCTTGAAACATAAAATATCATAAAAGTGGAAAGTATCAACCCTGATTTGCCTGTGCGGACTGCATGTGGACGCACATACATTAAATCCCTGTTTCACAGAGCACTGCCTATTTAATATTTACATTGCTGAGTCAAAAAGATCATCCTATCATTTACTCTGCCGTAAGCTCTGATAAAAATGCATACTAAATAAAAAATTATTATTTTTGGACTTTCAAAGCTTCATTTAAACACTATTCTCTGGGAATAATCCGTGAAGTAATATTAATGTTTAAATAAAATGAATACAACACATCAGCTATTACACAATCGTTTACAACACAGTCTGTTTAGTATTTTAATCAGTGAAACTATACAAAGCATAATGAGCCATCAAACTAAACACCCAGTTAGTTCGAGCTATGCTGGTGATTACAACACAGGGACAATTTAACCCAGACAGGTGATATACATGCAATTTATTTTTATCATATGAGTATAATGGATAAAGAATAATAAAGTCAACTTTAACATATACAATATGAAATTGTCAACATAATGAATTGTGAAACCTGCGTTGAATTATAACCATAAAGATATGTAGACATATAATAATTCAAAGAAGAATCACATTCATCATATAGCTCGCACAATTATTTATATCATAGCACAAAGATAATAAAGAATTGCAGAATCAATCCAGATTAATAAATTTATTGTTTACAAAAGTTTCAGACTAGACCTGTCACGAGCAATGTAAATATCCAATAAAAGTATGCTTTGACAATCACTTATCAAAAACTACTTATTTATTAAACATATTGAGAAAAAGTATATCTATGTACAGCTAGGAATTATAAAACTAAAATAAAGCAATAGGAAATCTAGAATTCCTATTTTCTTTTTAAATTATTTTGCCTATTAACAACTGAGCCTCAGTCTTGCAGAACTGGGTTTTATGTATGGTAGTAAAGTGTCGTTCCAGATTAGCTTGTGCAGTCATCACAGGCTTATCAAGGACAACACTGTCCACCTAAACTGTTTATTTCTAAGAAGAGACTTTTCTAAAACAGAAAATTCCACAAAAGTCGAAAGTGTCGTCCCTGATTGACATGGGGGACCGCATAGGCTAATCTTGGATAGCACTTTAAGCAAGCATTACACCCTGCTTTAACAGTGCCAAGTTCAAATTCTTTATAGTTTACTTGCGCCCTGGGTATGAGCTGCCAAAAATACAATGTCCTATACAGCTAGACATCATAAAACTAAAAATGCTGCATTAGGAATACTAAAATTCCTACATTCTTATAAAATAATGTTTCCCTATGAAAAAATTCATGTAAGCTTACTTGCGCCCTGGGTATGAGCCGCCACAGCCTCCACGCTGAGGCCCCCAGCGACCTTCTTTTCACCGTCTTCACCTTCCAAGGCCCGCAACTCCTCGTGCCTCTTTCTGGCCGCCTCCGCGCAGAGTTCCTTGGCCTTGCGACCCGCCTCCGTGTTGCCGTTGGAGATTGCGTCGAGCACAATGCCGTCAATGCTGAGAAGGGCCGCCTCATAGTGCTTTGCCAGTCCAATCGCGGTGGTTGTTTTACCTGAGGGAAAATATCATTAAACGTAGCATATAAAGCCATGGTTCTAAAAATGTGTTTAGCTATTCGCTTACTGTCATTGTTTTACCTGAATAAAAACATTTTTGAACGTAACATATGAAGTCGTGGTACTAAAAATGTGTAAGGTCTGATTACAATTTTAACATATGATTTATCATCACCACTTGCACGAAAATTAATACAAGTTGTTGGGTCAGTTTAGGATTTTAATGCATTGTGTCAACACTTCTTCCATTGTAATTAGATTCTTGTTTGAAATGGTGCAGTTTTGAACCTTAAAAATGCTATGTTGATATCCTTTCTATCCTGAGTACTTATAGAGAATACTAGGTCCGTGCTGAATAAAGCAAATTTTATTTTGCGAGGCTTAGAAAATCTGAACCACGAGCCTTGGCGAGTGGTTCAGATTTTCGTGCCGAGCAAAATAAACTTTGATTTATTCGGCACCGACCTAGTATTCGATTTATCCCATCAATTTTCTTAGTCGTAAATCATATCTTTAAAAATAGAATAGGAAAATCGAACTACACGGAAAATCCCAAAGTTATTTTAAGCAAACATTGTTTCATTATTTTAATCGTGCCGAGCCTAATTCATTACAAAAAGATCAGTAACTAACCTGTTTTTCTGTTTATCATACCTCTACGTCCCCGATTTTTAAGAAATAATGAAAAAAAAAACACACTAAACAACTGCAGTTTTAGCGTGAAAGAACATGCATTGTGTCGTATGACGCGTTAATAATGACGTCACAAGTACGCGCACTTAATATTTGTAAATTAAGTTTTTTTGCTTTTTGAGTAGCATTATTTGTTTAAAATATATTACATCTTGGTATCAAATTGTTTGTTTTGTTGAATCTGATTCGATTTTACTAATAATGATTACTTTATAGTTGATTCCGAGTAATATGACCATTCTCCGCCGCGCGTGACAGCTATATTTCAGCACTGCCGAAATAGAGGAAAATTTATTCCACAGTGGTTTATTTCGACAATGCACATCTGATGATGGGATAAAAGTAAAATATTGACAATCAATAACCAGCTGAACTTGGAAGTACAAATGGTTAAAATTTTGACATAGAGAATTCTACTTGGGAATGTCTAGTACTGGGCCCGAATTAACCGATTTATGCCTAGCATCTAAAAAAAAAGGCCTTTGCAAACAGCGTAGACCCAGATGAGACGCTGCATGATGCGGCGTCTCATCAGGGTCTGCGCCGTTTGCTTAAAGGAATTTCTGTAAGAAATATTCTAAATATAGAAATAAATATACTAGACATCCCTAATTTTGGAAATAAATTGATCCAATTTAGAAGGATGGGAGAGTCCACTAGGCATAAATGGGTTAACCAAGCTCCGAATTGAAGTCTTAACTTCAGTTGTACTTCAGAGAAATGTTCAAATCAGATTTCCCCTGTAAAATCCAATGTTTTATTATTACAATAGATAAAGAAACAAAACATTTTTGCACCATTCACCTGTCGTTAACATTTGAATGTAAAAATACCTTATCATGAATTAGGCAGAGAAAGGAATTTTTAGAATTGGTAGCACTTCAGGGGTGTAGCTTGATTTAGATTTTTACAGCCATGTGATGTGATTATCAGAACAGATTTTCTCATACCTGACAATGGCGCTCCATGAACAATCACTGCTATGCCACGCCTGTTCCTTGCAGCCTTGCCCTCGGGTGAAAGGTCAATGCCCAGGTGCCTAGCAACTGCCTTGGATACGGGTGTGATCTCCATTTCACCCACTGGGCCACTGCTGCCTGATTCCTTGCCTGGAAATATATATTCAGATCAGTGTAACAAGAATTATAACATTGATTCACGTTCTGGAAGAAGTGGGCTTAATGCATGTGCATAAGGTATTGTCCCAGATTAGCTTGAGCAGTCTGGACTAATCCATTATATGGAACAAGATATATTCAGTACACAACAAACTCCTACAATTGTCGAATGTCTGTTTAGGCTGTGACTCCTCCATTTTATTGGACCAGATTAATTCAGTTTAAACAGAGTCCTGGCATCGTCTGACTGCTGTTTAGACCGTTACTCATCCTCTATATGTCGTCTGACTGCTGTTTAGACCGTTACTCATCCTCTATATGCGACCAAACCTGTTCAGTACACAACAAAGTGCTACCGTCATCTTCTCTCTTTGACTTTGACTTATTCATTATATGTGACAAGATCTATTAATCCTTTACCACTCAGATACGCACTCTGAGGGGATTGTAATCCATTACAAAATATGATTGAATTTAAGTTCTTTCTTACTAGATTCAAGTTTTAAAGGCTTCGTTGCCATCTCTAAGATGAGCAGCAAACAGAATTAAACCAAAACAGAATAGGATTTACTAACAGACTGTTCTGGTTAAATGCTGGTTGCATATAGTCTTTTTCACTTTGCTTCTGAGTGAAAAAGGGTTAAGTATACAACGAGTCCTACCATCGTCTGATGGCTGTTTGGACTGTGACTCCTCCATTCCATCCACGCTGTCAGCAATGGACTCAGCTCGGGACCGCACCGTCTCGGTACCGCCAGCAGTCTGACCCACTTCACTCTTGTCTGATCCTGTCTTCTCGCCGTCTTCACCACCATCTGACAAAAAGGGGAAGAGTTCTGGATATTGCTGATCAATAAAGAACAGATAAGGTCATCCAATGAGACGCCTTCTAGGTAAACTGGGGTTAATGCATGTGTGTAGAGTGCCTTTCCAAATAAGCCTGTACAATACGCACAGGCTGATCAGGGACTACATTTTCAGCTTTCATGGACTTTTTCATCTAAAGGAAGTCTCTTCTAAATTAAAATGCAGTCAAGGTAGAAAGTGTCATCCCTGATTAGCCTTTACGAACTGCATGCACAGGCAAATCTAGGATGTTACTTTATGCTCATGTATCGCCCAGTTTACCAGAATGCAGCTGATATGATTGTGAATTGCATTGCCTATCATCTTTTTGCTATCCCAAAACCCAGAAAAAATCTTATAGAAGTACAAAAAATCAGTGTTTAGGAAAGTAAACATAACATCACCAGATGAAAAATGAACAACCTTGCAAGTCCAAAATCTTGCCATTCTAAAACCACCACAAATTTTGAACAACTTTACATCATAGACATTAAAACCAGCCGTATAGCCATTTCTGAGTCTTGCTCACTTTCTTGTCATGCACATTCTTGACACTTTCAATAATTTTATTTTTATTTTAGGCAGACAACAACATTCATAAGCATTGCGATTTATGAGGACTCTCTTTTTCCTTCGCAATCTACAAAGCACTAACTTCTATAAAAATTGTTACTCATGTTTCTATTTCATTTTTCAATCAAATCCATTTTTCATGACAATTTTTATTTTCAATGTTGAAAGCACTTACAGTTTCAAAATTATTGGAAATTGTTCTTATTACAATATAATTTCACACTTATTCTTCACCTATATTTTTGGTCCAGGTTATAACCTCCTTACAATGGATACATTTTATACTTTTTTCTGACTGTTAAGGATTCATTGAGGTTTAGCCCATTTTAGCAATCCTAATTTCTCATACTTTTCATACCCTTTAAGCCCAATGGTTGATATGCGTCCTTACCTTCCTCATCTCTCTGAGATTCCAGTAACTCCTCTGCCTCCCTGCGGGCCTTCTCTGCCTCCTCAAGCTTCTGCATTTGCTCTGCAAGATATCATAAACTAGGTCAATAGGTTAAATCAAACAAATAATAAACTTTATCACTAGGTCAAAGGAAATGAATCATATACTATGTCACTAGGTCAAATGGAAGAAATAATAAATTAGGTCACTAAGTCAAATTGGAGACATTGGAAACTAGGTCCCTAGGTCATTTCGAATAATCATAAACTATATCACAAGGTTCAATTACACAACTCATTAACTAGGTAACTAGGTTAAATGCCAGAAATTAAACCTATAGGTAACTTGGTAAAATGCAAAAAATCTTAAACTAGGTCACTAGATTAAATAGAAACAAGAGATGTGTTTGTCAATAACACAATGCCCTGACTGCGCCGCTTTGATTTATTTGTTATTTTTTTATCATTTTGCAGGTACAGATAATTATCTCACTTTAAAGCTTATTACTTCCCTTGGATTGGTTATTTTAGACCTTTGACCTTGAAGGATAACCTTGACCTTTCACGACTCAAAATGTGCAGCTCCATGAAATACACATGCATGCCAAATATCAAGTTGCTATCTGAAGCGACATAGAAGTTATGAGCATTTTTCCAAACCTAAACGCAAGGTGTGACGGAAAGACAGGCAGACGGACGGACGGGCAGTCGGACAGACAGTCCGATCACTATATGCCCTCCTTCTTGGGCATAAAAAAAATCACAACCATTAAAATAAATTACCCAATAATTTCAGCTTGATTTCATTGAAAGCCTGAGGCTTATTGATTGAAAGCTTCAGCATTTGGTCTTGAAGAAATCATGCACAGATGGTTAGTTTTTTTTAATATTTATTTTAGTACTATTTCATCTAAAGACATAGAGTGATTGAGACAATCTTCAGGGCAGGACCAGTACTAAAATTTCTTAGGAGAAGATTTGAGGCGCGTTCTGAGAAAAATGGGTTTAATGCATGTGCGTAAAATGTCGTCCCTGATTTGCCTGTGCAGTTTGCACAGGCTAATCAGGAACGACACTTTCCGCTTTTATTGTATTTTTCTTTTGAAGGAAGTCTCTTCTACACGAAAATCCAGTTAAGGCGGAAAGGCAGTTAAGGCAGACTGCACAGGCTAATCTGGGATGACACTTTACGCACATGCATTAAGCCCAGTTTTCTCAGAACAAGGCTCATTTAACCCTTTCAGTGCGGGAACCGAATTTTGAAGGCCTGTGCAAACAGTTTGGATCCAGATGAGACGCCACAGAATGTGGCGTCTCATCAGGATCTAAACTGTTTGCTATTCTGATAGTATTCTTTGAAAAAAATCTAAGAAAATGCTAATTTTTGAAATTTAGCAGACAACATGTTAGCAGAAGACAAATTTCCCAGCATACAAAGGGTTAAAGACGACTCCATGAGGAGGGATCAATACTGGGAAGCCATAATCATCCACTAAACCACCAAAACCTGTACACACCTAAAACTAATATGTGACATTTTTTAAACTAGATTAAAATCCAATATAGCTTAATAGATCTTCCTGACCTTACCGGTAAAATTCACAGAAATACAGGAAAGCCTTTTTAAATTTTAAATAAAAACAAAAATCAAGGTTTTTGCTAAAAAAAATGTTTTTCATGGGGTTTGCCTTTTTAAATCTGTTTTTGAACTGCATTTCATAGGTTTTAACATTGGCATAATAATTGTTGACCAGTTTATGTTGGCTGAGTCTATATGAGAGCTTATTGATCAGAACTTGGGAAAGATAATTGTAAACTGACCCTCATAGAACTCTGTCAACTCTGGTGGCAGTTTCTCAGAAGCCCCTCTAGGTGGCAGGAGGATAGTGTTGAACTCGTCATAGCCCTTCATTAGCCTCAATACCTGCAGAAAAGGGGTAATTATGGAGAGTGCAAAAATGCATTTGTGTACATACTTTAATAATATTATAAATTTCATATGTATCTTGTACTCAGAACTGCAGAAAGATGTTTACTTGTATGAGATTTTTTCAAATCAATGTCATATTATTATGTTTGAAAATAAGCAGAGTAAAAAAATACTTGAATATTTCTGCCTGGAAAAAAGATGAGTCAATTTATTCTATTTTCTTCACAAGAATACATTTACAACCATTATATATTTTACACAAAAATAAATCCACAACCAATCTACAAAAAAAATGCTTACCTTTTCTTCCTCCAAATACTGGGAGTCAAACTCGAGGTTGTAGAACTCAATTGGGAATGCGCATGGGTTGCGAACAACTATCTCTTTCTCGTCGCCTGGACTGTGTGGCAGGATCGGCCCAAACTGCATCATGTTCAGGTCGAAGTCCAGACGGGGCTCAGACCCTTGACCTCTGCACAACAGCAGGATACGCTGGCTGCTCTTTGTTATGCGTATCGGTATACGCTGCTCGTAGAATTTCTGAAGAAAGAGGGAGTTGTTTTTGTTGATAAATATTCATCAAAAGTCTCAAAACTTAGATCATATTCTTTACTACTAACATAGTCATCATCATCATCATCATCATCATCATCATCATCATCATCATCATCATCATCATCATCATCATCATCATCATCATCCAACATAGGTATTATCATTATAATTTATTTAACAAGTCTTTCCTAATTTGAAGCTTATTGGGCATGTGCCCTAAATCATGATTAACTCTTTCCTGCTTAAAAGCAAATTGAAAATGGCTATATGCAATCAGCTTAAAACCAGAACAGCCTGCAAGTAACTCGCAATCTGTTCAGGTTTTATACTGTTTGTTGCTCATCAGTATCTAAGGAATGGAAACGAAGCCTTTAAAACTTAAATTCATTAAGAACTGTCTTTAAATTAAAGGGACTACAAATGGGTTAAAATGCTTGTCTGAGTGATGACGGGCTCAGCTAACACTCACCTCCTCTGTAGGCATGAACTTGACCTGCACGTTGAGACGCTGACCGGGCATCAGGGTTCCTGTGGGCGGCATGATCTCAAAGATGCGTGGCTTGGTCTTGTCTACCTTGGCCTTGCGACGCAGGTGCATAGGCACATGCTTTTCTGACTGGTAGGTGGGGAAAGGGGAAATTAAGTTCAGTTAAATTATGCTTGTGTGAATGTTGGGTGGGAAAAGATAATTTGTCAGTTCAGCTTTATCAGTTATGAATAATTGTGTGTATACTGGTTTGAGGGCTATTGAAATACTCACAAAGTGCAATCATATATTTATACAAAAAAATGTTAACATTAACAACTTACGTTATTTAAACAATGCTATTGCTTTGTTCACATATATTTTTTCAGATGACACTTACACAAACCTGTTTAACATAACACAAAATAAGGTTTAAATTGTCAGAACGAATTTTTGTTTAAAAAAAAATGCAACAACTAAAGTTAAGTTAAATGAGAGAGAAAGACATTTGCATGCATTCAAAAGGTTTTTATTCATCTAGAAGCCTAGATAGAGCAGTACTGTTTTAAATAAATCATTGAAACATACATATAAAAGAGAAAACAACTGGTGTAATTGCAAAAACATCAACTAAAACTTAATGTGCATATAATATTGTATGTTGAGGAATGAAACAACCAAAATATATTTCATGAACAGTGGTTGCAAAATAGAATATGGGTAGATCAATTTGTCTGCTGTATGGTTATTGACAAGATGACCGAAATGTACAAGTATTTATTATTTCACTCATCTGTACATGTTTCACGATAAGCAGCCAAATATGGACAAAATAATTATTTCACTTGTCTGTACATCCTAGCTGGGCAATATGTAAAAATATTTATTTTGTCACCCTTTTCCTTGTACGTGTTTGAGCTGAATAGATATATTATAATTGCCAGACGTAGTCAGAGTCCAACCACAAGTGTGCGCACCAACTATATGAATGCACTACAATCATATGCATATTTCACATACATATACAAGTGGCAAAATTTGCAAGCTTCTGTATTTGATAATTCATACATTCTCTTAGATATATTGTATGTGAATGGAAAAGATTGTTGTTTGCATACAAACTCAGAAAATATGCCATGAACTTCTCCCAGAACAAATGCTGATGCAAGATGAACAGAAAACATATCAACTTCAACCTGTGTATACCTCGTTCTCTATACCTTTTTATTTTCAATTTTCCAAATCTAGGAAAAATGATTAAAAAAAACTTTTTATGTCCATTTAAAATACATTTTACCAACAAAGTTACTCATAAATTGATAATTACATTTCATGTAATTTTTTCAAAATAAATTACAGTGATTTTGTGTACTAGCAAGTTCCATATTTATTTATTTGGTATTAACATAGTTAAGACATATTTTTGGCTAAAAAACTCAATATTACAAAAACACTTCATAAACATCATTAATATTTTCATACAAATGAGCTGACTCACCTTTTTCTTCTCTTTCTCTGTGGGCAGGGAGTTCCACTCGCACTTCACCTGCTGGTAGTTGTGGAGCTGCACGATGACCACACGGCACTCCCCACAGCGAACCACACCAAAGTCCAGGCTGTCGTCTGAGATCTGCATGTCGGGCATGGTCACATGGGCCTTCAGGTGCATCATGATCACCGGGCCGTTCAGAACCTGACCATGAGAAATTGCTGAAATTTAGCCACACTATAGGAAAACAGGACTTAATGCATGTTTGTAAAGTGTCGTCCCAGATAAGCCTGTGCAGTCAGCACAAGTAGAAAGTGTGGAACCTGATTAGCCTGTGTGGACAGCAAAGGCTAATAACAGAAAACACTTTACTCACATACATTAACACCCATTTTCCCAAATCAAGGCATAATTTGAAAAAGATCAAATTTTTGTTGTAAACTTGTATTTTAAGGATATATATACCATAAATATACCATAAATACCCTACTACATTTCCCTTTTCTAATTTTTGTATTTATAAAGTGAAACCCCCTAAAAACTTATTTTTACCTTGTTTGAAATAAATTATGCAAAAAACGCCATGCACCTTTGAGGAGATGTTTTTGAATTACGCTACACATGTTTATGATAATATTTTTCATATAGTTTACCAGTTTTCCCATCCTTTATGGAAAATGTTACCCAATCCCTCGGGACATACGTGATGTCATACATGGTACATACAAGAATTTTTGCTAATTAGAATTTTTATTTTTTCAGTGGTTAATTAGTTAAAATTGCAATAAACCTACTAGGCATTTTATCGTAATCAATACAATAAATAACACATCCCAAAATAAAACCTAGCATTCTCCCATTACAAAAAAATGTAACAAATTATTAAAAGATCTCTAAACAATCACTATTTGGTATATCAGAAAGTCTTCTTTAGCAAAAAAAACACATTATATCTCCCTTGCTTAAATAAAACAATCCACTAGAGACTATTCAACAAATACTGGTATATTAAAAAGACAAAAACTTACATTAATGGGAACATAACTCTCCACAGGACCAAGGCCCAGATTAGCTCCCCTAGGATCGAAACTGACCCAGAAGTCCACAGTTTCATAATCCGGCGATCCAGGAAGGTTGCGTACTCGGTCTAGCTCCACGTGGAATCCCTGGTGCTTAATGTTCTCGTTTTCAACTTGGAACGAGACTGGGAACCAACCAGTGTTGGTTGCCTTGACTACATGCTGGCGATGGTCACCAAGGACAACGTATCCAAAATCAAGCACATATTCGGGAAGTTTTGGCCTGAAAAGGTGTGTTCATGTAACAAAAGGTTCAGTCATCTTAGTTTAAATGACAATACTTGACACATGCCATTTAAATTAAACTCGTGTCAAAAAGAAAAGAAAAAGTGTTCAATAAATCTCAGAATGCTTTAGTTACAGCACCTATGTGCTTAAGCTATTCTCAGCTCATGAAATGCCACAATTAAGGAATGATCCCTAATGCAAAAAAGAACTTACTTGTTCTTCTTCTTCTTCGCACTCTTTGAGTCGGAGGTGGTTTGCGATTCTCGACTCTCGTTACTCATTGGTGGAGTCTGGGACCCAATATCGTAGATCTCTGACTGGGACACATCCTGTTCCTGCAGCTTACGAGCAAAATCGCGGACTGCAAGTCGCTCCATTTCAAGCTGAACGTCAAGCTCTGATGGCATCACACACAGCTCACCCTGTTAAAAAAACGATGATAATTATGACAATATATGACCCTTGCTCTGTGAAAATGCATGCGTGTTAACTAACCTCCCAGATAAGCCTGTGCAGTTGTCATAGGCTAATCAGGAAACTAAATGTCAGCCTAAGCAGGATTTTTTTATATAAACACTTCCATTAAACAAAACATAGAATAAAAGCGGAAAGTGTAATCTCTGATTAACCATTGCAGACTGCTAAATTACACATTTTAATTGTGTATGATTATCTTGAGCCACATGAAACAGAACAAATACAAAAAGTTCCAAATAAATAAAATTGTTTCTAACGAACTTTCTTTAAAAAGATCTGCGGGCTAAAATTGTGCATCTATATCAAAATCATTTAAAACAACATAATTATAACTATATTGCACAATAGTGTTATAAATACATAAATTGGTGTCTTCGTGCTTTTTTAAGGAAAAGTAGTAAACAAGTACAATTCTACAAATGTGCAATACAGTGCAGCCTGAACCATCAACAAATTCCACATCAATAACCTCTCATCCCCTCATATGCATAGTGCAGTATTTGTGCACATTCCATATAGTTAAACTTACACTTACAGGAAAATGCCAATTAAGTGCGTGCATACTACTCTCATAACCATGAATATTAGGAATTTTCATTTTTTTTTTTTTCAATTCAAATCTGAAAGGTTAATTAATGGTTAAAAATTGATTCCACCATTAGGGCAAAGCAGCTTTATAACTTTATATAAAAATGTCAAAGCAAAGCTAAGGTTTACAGGAATATTATTCAATATAGAACAAAATAATTAAAAGTCAGCATTTTCTTCTTGTAGAAAATAACAAATTGTTTTGTGCTGCTTTTTGTTTCACATGCCTTGGTGCATCCACATACTTTTTTATCAGTGTTTTCCTCATTTTCTGCTGCCAAACGTATTTTCATCTGTTTTATACAGACAAAATCATTGGTTTTATATATATATATATAAAAGTCATCATCATCATCATGGTCATCATCATCATCATGGTCATCATCATCATCATCATCATCATCATCATCATCATCATCATCATCATCATCATCATCATCATCATCATCATCTTTATCATCATCACCATTATCATCATTGTCAGTGTACCCAACAACACCATGTTTGTCATTAACATCGCCCAAATCATTATTAAACTGAAATCTTACATTTTATGTGAAATAGATTTAAAGTACAAACAGTATTGTTGAAACACATCACTAGTTGAATTGTTAGAATGAACTTTAAACGTTTTAACCATAACCAGGACAAGGGGTGACATGAAGTGTACATTTAAGAGGAAATAAATGATAGAAATAATCAGTAGAAAATGCAGTTAAAATCACTGGTGAATTTTGCAGCTTAACATTCTGCCCACGGAAAAACATTCTTCAGTTAGAACTTTGTCAGCAGGAAGCAGATCCCCCCATATTGCGCTTTTGTCTTAAATCTCAACTAATATCACACAAAAAAAAGCAATAGCTGGGGGTGCCCATCTTCACCTGCTGGTTTATATTTTTGAAAGTTATCAGCCCTTAGGCAGCGATACTTGTTGAGTTACACACAGCTTTAGTTAAAAACATACTGTTTGGCTTAAATAGGGGCCATAACTCCAGTTGTGTCCGAAATATCATAAGCTATAACTTCAATATAACTATTGAAGTGCACATGTTCACATTTTGGTTTATATGGTTGTTTATGTTAAGCTATCAAGTTGCCATTATGTTTTTAGATATGGGTGATACGAGCTTAAATATGTACTTTTTAATAAGAAGGGATCACAATTCTGGTTGTTACAATAAGATTGAAAGTGTAAGTAAAAACATGTAATAAAATATGAAGGTGCACAAGTTTAAATGCTGGTTTATATGGTTGTAAAGTTTCAGCCCTCTTACAGCCATAGTTTTTTTTATTATGACAAACACAAAAAGTATTTGCTGTTTCTTGATATCCATACCAAAATATGGATGTGCAAACATTCACATGCTGATATGTATTTAAAGTTTCAGCGCTATAGCAACATTACTTTTTGAGTTACACTTGACAAAAGTTATACAATGTAACAGGAGGCTTCAACTCCGTTAATTTAGCTAACAACCAAACAAAAATATAACGGTACAGAAGTTTGCATGCTGGTTAATATGTTTGCATAGTTTATCCATCTAGTTTCATTTTTTAAGTTTCCAGTGACACAAAGAAGTAAGAAGTGTGAGGGACCTAAAGAAGGATGTACTGACAAGGGCAAATATATATCCCCCCTTCATAGGAAAGAACAACATTCAATATAGTTTACACACACAACCAATGATAACTGTAACAAAACATTCTAGTGCCGTGAAAAACAGATAATTGTATGCTTTAAAATATAAGACACAATGCCCATTTCATAACAAAGTTAATTGAATGACAGGAACTTCAAAGATATTCAAACAAAAACAAAGATGTTAACAATTTTAAATGAAAGTATTCATGCAAATGCAAACAAACACAGGGCTCAGAATCTACCCAACATACAACAGGGACAATACTTACCAATTCTTGATGGTTACCCTGGAAATATTGATAGTACAATATGATGACCAAATATAACTTTGGGCATTCAGTGCCTTAAATAATAAGCTGGTACAGGAAAATTATTGGTATAAAAGAATAGTAAAACATACTACTATCAAGTTGAATCATTCTCTTTTTATTGAGCTTTATCTGTCTTAATTCTAAACAGAGGTTAGCAAGTTGAAAAGATGCTGAAGATATTTATAAAGCTTGATGTGGTTCATTAAAACTATGTAACCCAAATTTCCCATATGGGGTACCAATTTTCAATTATACCTTTTGCATGAGCAAAAAGCAAAGTATGAATATACAGAATACTAGATGGACATAAAGGAAAACTTCATTTAACAAACCACACAATGGATATGTAAAAACTGAGAATAAAAGAAGTTGCAGCCTGATTACATGATATATATTAAAGCAAAAGCGATGCCCGAGGCGTAAAAAATATGATGAGATAAAAATAAAAATGTAAATATCTCAATTTTTGAGAATTTTTTTTTAATAGTTACCTTTGCTTGGGCGGCAAGCAGTGGGTCCGGTACAGCAGTCTGACCCTGTGTGTGCTGATCCGCGGGACTACTTTTTGTATCCATGCTCATCATAGTGTGTTTGTAGACGTTGCCTTTTGCCTCTCTGACGAGGCTATTGTAATACCCTTCGCTGTCCACTTTCCG
Source organism: Dreissena polymorpha (assembly GCF_020536995.1). Taxonomy (NCBI): domain Eukaryota; kingdom Metazoa; phylum Mollusca; class Bivalvia; order Myida; family Dreissenidae; genus Dreissena; species Dreissena polymorpha. The sequence goes on from NC_068363.1 coordinate 102,559,859, forward strand.
TGGAAGGTCCAAAGAGATCCGCGGGAAAACTCCTTCACCGTGAATAGTGATTAGATCAGCCTCAAAGTGCGCAACCTGCACGCGGAAACATTTGTCAAACTTTTCTGGGACGCCTGGCAAGTACTTGATGGTAAGCTTCTGTTCGCTCATTGGTTCGATGTAGCCCTGAAAAAATTAAACATCTCTTTAAAATAGGAGTAAAATTCACTGACAAAATTTTAGATTTAAGATTGCTTTCAACAACTGGCTTCTGCTCAATTTTTCAAAAACTTCAGACCAGGCTTTCTTTTTACATCTAGTGAAGTATTCATGTAAGATTTAAGGCTTCATTTATAAATCTATTGAAGCATCTATGTACAATTCAAGGTTTTATTTATATGTCTAGAAAAGAAGTAAAGTAAGATTCAAGAGTCATGTTAGATTCATTCAGTAACAAATAAATCCTATCAGACAGTTAAACAACTAGTGACCTCAAAATCAATAGGGGTCATCTGCCAGTCATGAGCAATGTACCTATGAAGTTTCATGATCCTAGGCCTAAGCGTTCTTGAGTTATCATCCGGAAACCATCTGGTGGACGGACGGACCGACCTACCGACATTTGCTAAACAATATACCACTCTTCTTCGAAGGGGGGCATAAAAATTAACAAGTAAATTTGTTGAATTGATATCCCCCGCAAATATGCTTCTGGACACAAAAGTGTTATAGTTGACACTCAAAAAAGCATTTTTTTCAAGATACAAAGGGACATAACTCTGTTATTAACAGATGGTGTACAATGCCATTTGGTGTGCATCATCCTCTTATTTATATACATACCCATACCAAGTTTCAATGAAATCCGCCAAAGAACTTCCAAGATATGACTCTGGACACACAAAAAAAGCATTTTTTTCAAAATACAATGGGCCATAACTCCGTTATTAACAGATGTTGTACAATGCCATTTGGTGTGCATCATTCTCTTATCCATATATATACTCATACCAAGTTTCAATGAAATCCGCCAAAGCACTTTCAAGATATGGCTCCGGACGGACGAACAGAAAGACGGGAGGACGGACAACGCCAAAACAATATCCCTCCGCCTATGGCGGGGGATAACAAAATACATTTACTCAATCTGATTAGGCAGGAGTTACTGTCCAAAAATTAATGGCAGTCAAAGATTGACCAATCAAATCCACTTGTTTTTGAAAAATTACTTACAGCATGTGGAACCATAATTGGGACTCCTGGTTTTGGTTTCTTAGCAAGGGCTGGGTCCATGTTCAGACAACAGAACTCAAATCCTACTTTGCCAGTGTTGACCAATGAAATCATGGTCGTTGCCACCTGATCATACATCTGGAATGAAATAAAATATGTACAGTTTTTCTTGATCATGTCCTGCCATAACAGCAGGCTGTCAAGTGACCTTTTTTCAAAAAGTAGGAAAAAATAGGAACTACTTTTGCAAGAAAAGTAGGAAAAAAGTAGGAAAAAGTAGGAACTTTTCCCTAAAAAGTAGGAATACATAATACTAATTTTTTAGACACAGGTCCAGGAAACATAGCTTGAAACAGAGCAGGAGTGCCATCACATGTTCTGTATGTCTACCCACTTGAAGCTTTCTTAAGAGCCCAGAAGATTTCAGCCTTTTGTACCTGTTCCTTGTGTGATGGATGTACGTGTACTTGCATACAGATAGATTTATCCCCACCACCCTGAGAGCTGCTTGGCTTAGGGGCACTTCCAAACAAACGCTTTTGTGAATTATCATGCATGTATTTCATGTTTTCCTTGTGTTTTTATCCATCTGCATGACTTATCAGTTGATAAGCACCAGAATTACTACAAGATGGACTTCATTCAGACAGTACAATATCTTGCAAACTCATTGCCGGTATCTCTCTTTCACCATGATCGAAGTGTTTTTCCACTGTTGTCCAACTTCTCCATCCATGAATGGTTAAACTTTGTTTTCCCACTAGGCATTTTAGCACTTATAGCGTATCTATGATAAGTATCAAGCAAAGCTAACCTGATAAAGAAGTATACATGTAATTAGATGCTGTTCATGTTGGTGTATCATCAAATAAGTGGTTAGAGGTCTTCTGTGTATCGATATAAAAATGGTAATATATTGTGCATGTTATATCCTTAAGCAGAAGACCAAATTTATTTAGTGATACACCAACTTGTTGTACAAGATTAATACTAGTATATAAAGCAGTGTCAATGCTCTGCTACAGCTACATTGTGAAACCTTTAAATTGACAATAGGGTGCAGTTATAATGACTTAAGTTACATTCAAAATGACTGGTCATTGCGGAGCAGATTATGCAACTGGAGATAGGACCTTATCACCTGACATCTTTTATGACATCACTGATTGGGCAATTAAACAGTTGCACTACATTGTTTATTCCAGTTTCAAATAATGGCTTTTACATTATTGATGACTTCGCGGGAGTGTAATGATGCCCTTTAATAATTTTAATACTTTGCTTTAACACCTTGAAGTTAAATCACTAGCTATGGCATCATTAGACAAGAATTGTGTTTGTCCGAAACACAATGCCCACTATTGCGCCGCTTTGAAATAAAATTTCAATATATCATTTTGCAGGTTTAAAAGTTATCTCCTTTTTAAAGCTTATTACTACCCTTGGATTGAATTTTTTTGCTTTTGACCTTGAAGGATGACCTTGACCTTTCACCACTCAAAATGTGCAGCTTCATGAGATACACATGCACATGCCAAATATCAAGTTGCTATCTTCAATATTGCAAAAGTTATGGCCCATATTAAAGTTTTCAGACAGACAGACAGACAGACAGACTGACAGTACAACTGCTATATGCCACCCTACCGGGAGCATAAAAATGTATCAGGGCATTTAGGCCCTGTGCATTTATCTTTAATTACTAAACATGATGTACCTATGATATCAATAGAACATCTTATCTGTTGTCATGTAATACAGAATTTATTACATTATATTTGTAAATGATGAAAACTCGGCAAAGCATCAGTTTTATCTTTATCCAAAAACTTGTGTAATAAATTCCATATTACATAACCACTCATACAATACATGTATCTCTATATCTCTACATTTCAAACAGCAATATCATGTAAACATGCATAAGGTTTGGTCAAATTGTTGTCAATGGAAACAAAATAAAACTGGAATAAGACAATGCTCTTGCATCACTGGGAACTGTGTAAGGTATGTGAAGTCTGCAGTGTACAAATGCTAAGGAAGTAAACAAGGCACTACTGTTACTTAAAAAAAACAATGTCAATAATTTTAAAAGTTACATAAGAAATAAATATTTATGCTTCCTGAAAAGGTGCTAGCAGACAGTAAGCATGGGTTGTCAGGTTTCATCTAGATGAATGCACATTAACAGGGATACAGTCATGCCATAGATTCATTCATCCTGCAAGTTTACTAAATAAACTCTTTAAAAAAATATTCTCCATTCAAAATGAAAAAGTAGGAATAGTAGGAAGATTTAGTAAAAAAATAGGAAAAAGTAGGATCCTGATGAAAAAGTAGGAAATAGTAGGAAAAAGTAGGAAAAAGTATGACCGCTTGACAGCCTGTAACAGCCTTTAACTGATTGTACACAGAAAAGTTGAAAAATCAAGACTAAATCTATGCATATAATGTGTTGACAATGTTTAACCCAATAAATACATTTGACATTTTCATAGTCTAGGAACAAGTCCCTATATACAATCAAACAATATAGCTCCCTTTGCAATTCTAAACAAGATGTGTTTGAGAAACACAATGTCCCCGTATATGATGTTGACCTCGTAGGATGACCTTGACCTTGACCCTTCACCACTCAAAATGTGCAGCTTCTTGAGATACACATGCATTTCAAATATAAAACTGCTAGCTTCAATATTGCAGAAGTGACATTACATGCGCAATTTTGACCCATATACTTGACCTTGAAGGATGACCTTGACCTTGACCTTTCACCACTCAAAATGTGCAGCTCCATGAGATACACATGCATGCCAAATATCAAGTTGCTATCTTCCATATTGCAAAAGTATTCATAAAATAAGCAATTTGGGCCACATATATTTGACCTCTGACCTTGAAGGATGACCTTGACCTTTCACCACTCAAAATGTGCAGCTCCATGAGATACACATGCATGCCAAATATCAAGTTTCTATCTTGAATATTGAAATACTGCAAAAGTGTACATTAAATTAGCGATTTTGACCCATATATTTGACCTTTGACCTTGAAGGATGACCTTGACCTTGACCTTTCACCACTCAAAATGTGCAGCTCATGAGATACATATGCATGCCAAATATCAAGTTGCTATCTTCAATATTGCAAAAGTTATTGCAAAATGTTAAAGTTGGCGCAAACAGACAGACAGACAGACAGACAGACCAACAGACAGGGCAAAAACAATATGTCCCCCACTACTATAGTGGGGGACATAAAAATAAGCTATTTTGTTTTCTTAATATTTTGTGTCATTTACAAATCAGTATCTGAGTAAGACCAAGGCTGTCAGTTAACTTACAATATTCTTGAGTTAGCTAGATTAGCAGTACTAAGAGCACATACTTATTCTAGTAACTTACAATTGCCCTATTTGGGTTAGAGGTAGGGGGAAAATGGTCACAGAAATAAGTCACAGACATAATTTCATGTCAATCTATCACCCAACAAGTAATGTTACCAATGTGAACCCGCAACCCTCAAAATTGCAGTCCAGGGTCTGATTAATAAAAACTTTAACAACCAGGTTAAGATATGGGCTGTCTTTTTTTAAGCAAATCATTCATTTATCTTAATTCTTTTCCCTTTAATATACCTGTCTTATAATATTGCTTTCAAATTAATTTTATTTGGGTCTGATAGACTGTTACCATAAATCAAACATGAAACAGTATACCTGTTTCCCAAATTAAATCAAACATCAAACACGATACCTGTTTGCCGTAGTGTATCTCCTTGCAGTCAAACTTGTAGCTGACCAGAGAGGCCTCTCCCTTCAGAGTGATCTCGTATGTGGGGCCCCCCTCCACCTCACAGATGGCCTTCGCTTGGCCCCATATGTCAGCGTGACCATAAAAGGTCATGGTGACCTGCTCTGTGTCGCCTGGCTGCAGGGTGCCATACAGGGGCAGGATGTCAAACACCTGACAATGCAGATAAATTACAAATGTCAAACATCTGACGATGCAGATTAAGTAGAAATGTCAAACACCTGACGATGCATATTAAGTAGAAATGTCAAACACCTGACAATGCAGATTGATTAGAAATGTCAAACACCTGACAATGCAGATTGATTAGAAATGTCAAACACCTGACAATACAGATGAAGTAGAAATGTAAAACACCTGACGATGCAGATTAAGAAGAAATTTCAAACATCTGACGCTGCAGATTAAGTAGAAATGTCAAGCACCTGATGCTGCAGATTAAGTAGAAATGTCAAACACCTGACATTGCAGATTAATTAGAAATGTCAAACACCTGATGATGCAGATAAGGTAGAAATGTCGAACACCTTACAATGCAGATTAAGTAGAAATGTCAAACACCTAATGCTGCAGATTAAGTTGAAATGTCAAACACCTGATGATGCAGATTAATTAGAAATGTCAAACACCTGATGCTGCAGATTAAGAAGAAATGTCAAATACCTGACAATTCAGATTAAGTAGAATGCCATACACCTGCTGATGCAGATTAAGTAGAAATGTCAAACCCCTGGCGATGCAGATTAAGTAGAAATGTAAAACACTTGACAATGCAGATAAAGTAGAATTGTCAAACACCTGATGATGCAGATTAATTAGAAATGTCAAACACCTGATGATGCAGATTAAGTAGAAATGTCAAACACCTGACACTGCAGATTAAGTAGAAATGTCAAACACCTGACACTGCAGATTAAGTAGAAATGTCAAACACTTGACAATGCAGATTAAGTAGAAATGTCAAACACCTGACGATGCAGATTACGTAGAAATTCAATTTTGTTTTTTGGTGTGATAAGGCTTATAGCATAAAACACTGTAAAAAGGAGACAATAATTTCCTGGGATTTTCAGAAACAAATAACATTTCTTTGTAAAAATTTAAGGTTTATTAAAAACAACAATGAAGTTGAATCTTCTATTGTTTGCTTTAAAAGAAAATATATGAGATTCACTCTGTGAAAAGGGGGTTTAATGCATGTGCGCAAAGTGTCGTTCCAGACTTCCCCGTTCAGTCGACAGGCTAATCAGGGACGACACTTTCCCCTTTTATTGTATTTTTTCATTTAAGGAAAGACCCTTCTTGATGAAAATCCAGTTTAAGCAGAAAATGTCCTTCCGATTAGCCTGTGCAGACTGTACAGGCTTATCTGGGAATACACTATACGCACATGCATTTAACCCCATTTCACAGAGCGAGGCTAATATGTAAGTTTGTATGAAGAAAATACATATAACAATATTGCAATGGACCTGGAAATATTAACATTCTTCACTTAGATTTAAATATTTATATAAATATGACTTTACCAAATGTGTCTTAACCCACCCTAAATGCATTAAGACCCTTTTTCCCAAACTTCTCTCATTAAAACTTACTCCCCCAGCCCCCACCCCACACCGTACCTCTTCAACCCCAATGGGTGTGGCCTCCTTGGCGCGCTCTGACTGGAGCAGTGCTGCCAGAACACGGTTGGTCTTCAGCGGGTCTTCATCATACTCCTCCTGATCCATGTCACCCAGACTCAGGCGCATGTGATCTTTGTCATCCAGAGGCTTGCTCTTGCTTTCAGCATCCACTGCATCCTCGTCCATTTGACCCTGATCAAAGATGTTACGTTGCACAAGCATGTTCAGAACACAGGGACTCACATATGCATATTCAAAACACAGAGTTGTGCACATTAAGATAAGAACATAGAAATGTGCACATGAAAATAAGAACATAGAAATGTAGACAGATGGATTAAGAACATAGAGATGTACACATGCAGATTCAGAACACAAAGATGTAGACATATAGCATAATAACGCATAGATATACAAATGCAGAATTGGTTCACAGAGGTGTACACATGCAGATTTAGAACTAAAAGATGAATGCACACAGATTTAGAACACAAAAATGTACATAAGCAGAAAAAGAAAGCTGAGCTGTACACATGCAGATTCAAAACACAGAGATGTACACAGGCATATTAAAATAAACAGAGATGTAGACAGGCAGATAAGAACACAAAGATGTAGACAGGAAGATTACAACAAAGAAGTACAAATACAGATTCAGAGCACAGAGATGTACACAGGCAAATTCAGAACACAGAGATGTACACAGGCAAATTCAGAACACAGAGATGTACACAGGCATGTTCAGAACATGTACACCAGTGATAAAGAACACATTGATGTAGACAGACAAATAAGAACACAATATATATAGACAGGCAGATTCAGAACACTGAGATGTAAACAGGCAGATTATAACACAGTGATGTTGACAGGCAGATAAAAAGACGGAGATGTAGACATGAGCATAAGAACACAGAGATGTATACAATAAGATAATAACACAGAAATGTATACATGAAGATTAGAACACACATATGTTGACATGAAGATTAGAACACAGAGATGTAGACATGAAGATAAGAACACAGAAATATAGACATGAAGATTAGGACACAGAAATGAAGATTAGAACACAGATATGCAGAAATGAAAATAACACAGAGATGTAGACATGAAGATTAGATAACAGAGATGACAACATAAAGATAAGAACACAGAGATGTAGACATGAAAATTAGAACACAGAGAAGTACAAAGACAGATACAGAACACTGAATAGCAACCCATGAAACTGCACCTTTTCAACTTCCTCCGTATGAATCTCAGAAACGTTGGAAGAACCTGTTTTCTGCGTAACACTCTTGTTACTGCCTGCAGTAGAAACCTCTTTTGGGGTTTCAGGGGACTTAACTGGTGACAAACTTCCTGCAGTCTCAATGACCTCCCCTTCCTGACAAGCAGAACAACATCCAAAGTATTGATGACACTTTAATTTACGCGCTTCATTTGCAGATAAAAGACAAAGCCCGCTAAATTTCCAGGAACAACCAAATTACTGGAAAATCACTCACTTAAAGCTATATTACTTGAAACTTGGATATGTTATGACCAACAAAGATGTAAAAGTTTTTCTTTCTATTTTTTTAGGGATGCAAGAGGTTACAAAATCATTAACCGGTTAACCTTTTGCCAAAACCGGTAAGTAACTGGTAAACCGACACGCCTTAAGTAGTTAAAATGTTTAAGTATACGTAAACAATGTCGTACCGCTTGTACCTGTACTCTCTATAGAAACGAAAGTTATTTGAGATCGCTTGCTTTGATAACATGTCTGATTTTTAATAAAATGTATTGTAACATTTATTTGAATAATTTTGTAAATTTTGCTATATATTGTTTTTATTTTTTCTGCATAAAGGAATATGAGTAATTTTTTTTACAGTTACACAATGTTCATTTTCACAGGTCATAAGCTTATTTTTGGTTGGGTCTTTTACATTACGTTCACGTCGTATCGCTCACAGATGGTGTGTTTCTTGGTTTATTCTGTTTTAATTTTATTTTTTTAATGTTACTTATTTAATTAGCTTAATTAGTTCCTTTCTTAAATAAAACTTGCCTCAGACGGTAGTGGTGGCATCGTGGATGTTGTTAATTACTAACAATGACTTTAATTTCTGATAGAACAAATAAGAGTTTAACTACAAATGCAATTCTTGACAGAACTGTTCCTTTTAAATACTTTATTTTGGCGGGCAATCAGTGTTGGATATTGGTTTACAAAACATAAAAATAAGCCATCCAATGTCTCAACTGAATTTATCGTGAGTTCGATAAACTTGTCAATTGTGTCTTCGCTAATAGCCCCCATTCCCCCAGTTTGCTAGCATTTTTTGCGCGCATTAACATACCCCCTGTTTGTTACCACAAAGGTACTGATTTATTGCTTTATTGCCTTCTTTGTTGACACGTTATTTACTACAGTCAATGGTGCGGCATGTTATTCTTACTAGTCGCAAGCGCAAATTGGCAGTATGTCGCGCGCAAAATGTAAAATCGTATGAATTGTATTATGAAAAAGAAAAAAATATTCCAAGAAAATTATTTTTTCTGGTTAACCTTTTCCCGAAAATGTAACCGTTTAACTGGCCGTTTTGGTAGGTTAACCGGTCAACTTCTTGCATCCCTACTTTTTTTGGCCTATACAAGATTTTCTTTTAGAAGAGACTTTGTTTAACTTAAAACAATGAAATTCGTAAAAGCGGAAAGTCCCTTTCCTGGTGAGTCTGTGCAAACTTAACAGTCCAACCTGGGAGAACACTTTACCCACAAGAATAAAACCTCATTTTACCAGAGCGAGGCACCAATAAAAATTTAAAAGCAACAACAAGCACACCTCTTTAGTTGGCTCCTGCTCAGACTTCTCAGTGGATTCATCCCTGATCTCTGTAGGTTCCTGTATAATGACTTCCACAATGGGCAGCTGGTCAGCCGGTCGCGGGGTTGAGCCTCTACTTGACCCCGCCTCTGACGCCTTGTCCTCTGCCAATGACCCCTCCCCTCCCTCTGGCTCCATCACTTCCTCTCCGATAGGGGAAGCAACCTTGGCCCGATGGTTGACCATCGTACAGGGCTCATCGCCAATCAGGAACGACCATCTAGTGATTTAAAATTAATGAAACTTGAGAATTGGCACAAACATGACTTATTAAACCTGCACCACTGTGTCAGCTCTTTTCAAGGGCGAATAACTTGTGGATCAAAGGCAATTAAACAAGAGATGTTTGTAAAACATGTATGCCCCCTATCCCTTGACTTAAAGCAAAATAGTTCCTGTGACCTTGACCTTAGATCTTTTGATTTTAATATCATTTGTGGTCTTACTTTGAGAAGGACAAACCAGTATACTAATTTTTGTGATACTGAAAATTGTCTATGAACTATGCGGAAACCAATTTCATGATACAAGAACCTAATACCTTGATCACTAAACCCATGAAATCAATTAAAAGAGGTCACCTACTTTCTAAGTAACCACTAAAGAAACGTGCATGATCATTATACAAAGTTTTTATATGATTTTGTGCAGAAACAAATTTTCTGTTAAAAGCATGTGTGACCTTCACATTGCAGTTTTTTGCCTTAAAAATAATAGGTGTCATTCTTTCCTCTAAAATAACCAGCATACACATTTAGATAATAAGAGTACAGAGCATCCTTTTGACATCACAAATACACCATTTTCTTCACACAAGCTCATGTGGACTTGACCTTTGACCTTTTAAAAAATAGTGCCTAAATAAATTTCCTGTTACAAGACCCTGTGACCTTGAATTTCCACGCTGCGACCACAAAATCATACTCGAATTTCTTTTGTGTTTATAACTGCAAAAATTCAAAGAGCAATATTGTTTAAAAAGATCCAACAATGTTACTTACATCATGTGCAGAGAATTTCACCACAAGAAAGTAAAGCTCCACATAAGTGTGCTACATATATTTTTTAAATTCACCTGTATTTCACCACCATAGGGCTGTTGTTGGTAATGTTCACATAACGGGTGACCTCTGTATCATTTAGAATGCAGCCAAAGTCCATCACCGACTTCTCGAACTCCAGGTTGGGGAAGTACACCTCTCCACGCAGGGCAATGTAGTCCACATGGGGATGCTCCTTGTATCTGATGTGGAGCACCTCATCAATGGTTCGTATGTGAAGGTCGTCCTTGTACGCTGGGTCGAACCTTATCCTCAGCGTGTACTTCTTGCCGGTGTCAAGATGTACAGACTGCAAGGACGAAAATAAAAAAAGCATTTTTAGGTACTTTGAAAATCAAAATAAAGTTAAGGCTTTTTAGATTCAAATATTAAAGCCTTTATTTAAACCAGAAGGTACTGATGAGCAGTTAACAGCATAAAACCAGAACAGATTGTGAGTTTCTCGCAGAATGTTTTGGTTTTATGCTTTTTTTAGCCTTTTTTATTCTGCTTCTGAGCGGGAAAGGGGTAAAGTCGTTATTTTCAGTTTTGTTTAATCAAAAACACATGGGACAATTTTGTCATTATTAAGCAACATAAAATTACTGCATTTATCTCAGAGATGAAATTTAATTTCGGGTAATTTTGTGTGTTTGCACATAAAATTGTATTTCACCACTTTACCATTTAATTTGTTAACCTCTATTTTTGTCTATGGTAAAATACACAAGCCAAAATAAAGTTTGTTATATACATCTCAATACCTCTGTTTGCGCACAAAAGATTTCACTACTCAAAAGTTTGTATTGCCATATTTCAAATTTTTATAAAAATCTATAATTTGTGTCTTGTTCTGTGAAAACTGGTCATAATGCATGTGCGCAAAGTGCCGTCCCAGATTAGCCTGTGCAGTCCACACAGGCTAATCAGGGACAACACTTTCCGCCTAAATTTCATTTTCGGTAAGGAGGGACTTCCTTGAAACTAAAAATACCATAAAAGCGGAAAGTGTCCTCCCTGATTAGCCTTTGCGGACTGCTCAGGCTAATTTGGGACGACACTTTACGCACAAGCATTAAGCCCAGTTTTCTCAGAACACGACACATTGGATCTGTGATGTATTTGAGCAGCCTTCTGTGAAAACGTGGTTTAATGCAGGCGCATCAAGTGTCATACCAGATCAGCCTGTGCAGTCCGCACGGGCTATCAGAGACAACCGTTTTTTGCCTAAACTGGATTTTTGATTTTTGCAAATAAGAGACTTCCTTCTGAAGTAAAATACCATAAAACAACATGCATTAAGCCCAGTTTCCCCGAAAAAGACAAATTGTATAAATACTAAAAAACAAGATGGCAAAAATGCCTATACCGTTTCTGACACCTCTGTGCCGTCTTCCAGCAATATCTGGAAGGGTCTGGCAAGTTTCAGCTCCGTTGTCAGGGGCAACGTGGACACGTTACTGATCACAAGTTCACGGGTCTGGGGTTCAAGCATGTCATCTGGTTTCTATGGTTACAAGAAAATGTACACAGTATTTTGCTTTTGTTTGCTGTGGTCGATTGAAGTGTGGCTCACCATGGCTGGTATCCACAAAGCTTCTTAAGCAGATCAAATATGAGTAACGAATTTATAATTTAGTGAAAACTTCTGATCAAATTTTCTGTCCAAAATGTTCTGCTTACTAAAGAAATCAAACATTTATCAATTAGGCTAATTTACTTGTTTAAATTATGTGAATGTAAAAATACCTACACATGAAACAGTCAGATACTAAAGGAATATTTGTAAATTTAATCAATTAGGTTTACCGTTTAGTGCTTTGTGAATACATGCCCAACAATTGCATAATTATTTCACCTATTTAAATGGGATTATCCACAGTTTTAAATTTTATATAATTAAACAGAAATATATCTGGCAGTTTTGTTACATTTTTTTTCCAAAATGTCTAGATATTTGGATGTAATTTTTTTTTGGAATTATACTAAATGCATATATAATACTTTTGACAAAACTAAAAGTGCAAAATCACCATGAAGTTAGACACTTTTCCAGAAATGGTCCCTAAAACAGTGCAATATTTCCGAGACTGATGAGAATGGACAAAGCCACATACCTTGTCAACTCTGAAGTAGACGCTCTTTGTGGAGAACTCAAGTAATGGACTGATGAAGTCGCTGGAGACATCAATCTTCATGATTAGTTCCTTGCCACCTTGTCGACCGATGATTGCATGGCACAGTAGCCTCTCCCTCACAAACTGGGGGCTGAAGTTGCGCCAAGAGAAATTGCTTAATTTTAATGACATCCATTTAAATTATTGTCAATTGTCAATCGTAATTGTGTCAAGTGAAATCAGGTCAGGTGAACAAGTGAAAACCTTAAGAAACTGACCTTTGTGCACTTAAGTGACATGAATGCTGTTTCAGGCACATACACATTTTCAAACAGAACTGAAATAATATACACAAAGAACATCAGAAATTGATTATGAATAAGGGAAACAATTAAAGCACCTATTTTTGTGGCATACCTGTTGACAAATCCTTCCAGTTTCAGGTCAATGCTGGTGCCAGGGGGCATGTCAAATCGGTTGGGTGTAACCTTAAATACTGGCGTTGGAGGTGGGGCTGGTGGTGGTTGGTTCTGTAAGATAGTGAATGACATTCATATTACACAACACATTTTGACTGTTTTTATTTTCTTGAATGGAGAACATTTTGTTTGATTGAACATTATTGTATTTAACAATGTATGTTTTGCCAAACAGTTTGAAGAAAATGAACAATAATATTGTTTGTCTAAAAGTGTACTCCCTGTTCATTCTTGTACGAACATCATAAATCTTATCAAAGATATTAATGTCAAACAAAGCCCTTACGTTCAGACTGGCTTGAACACATGTCCATAAAATCTTGTTTATCTAATGAATTTTATAAATATTTAAAAGCAATTAAATAATTTTTCAATTTATTTGTGTACTTACTTTGAACTTCATGTCAAGTGGGTTGTAACTCTGCATTTCTTTCTTAGCCTTGGCAATGGGAGAGAATCCATCCATACTCCAGACCAACTGCTGGTGTCGTCTCCCTTTGTTGGTCAAATGGAACACTTTACAATATGGTCGGTTGCTGAAAAGGCAAGAGAAACTTCTTCGCATTTCTCAATTTGATGCCATAGTCTATTATAAAAAAAAACATTTTCAAGGTTTCTGAAACTAATAAAAAGTTCCAAAAGAAGATGTTTAATTTTACTTACAAATTACCAAATCAAAATAAATTACCAAATCAAAATAACTTCTTCCAACACAAGCCAAGGGTTGTTTCAACAAGCATAAAAACTACAAAAATTGAACTGGAAAACTCAGCCCACTATAAATTTGATATAATAATTCTTCATGGCAAACAATTTAGACTAAAGCGTGTTAATGATAGTGTTTTTCTTCCTTTTTACAAAATGCTAAAAAGTGGAAACAGTTGTGTGTGGCCTTCTGGGCCTGTATTTGCAAATCGATTCTAAGAATAAAGTTTAAAAATTTAGAACATTCTTAAAACTGAAATATTCTAAAAGTTTACTTATGTTGAGTCTATAATGACATTAAACACAATCTAATAAGACCATTCTTCATTAAGTTCAAGTTATTAATAGTATAATCAACATTGGAAGCATGAATATATCTAACCACTAAATTAAGTGTTCTTTGTTCTAAGCCCATTCTTTTTTTGTTAGTCAAAGAATGGTTTGGTTAATACTGGCACTGGTCTAAAGACACAAATTGTACTATCCTGAAGTACATTTTTAACCAATTAACACATAGATACGTGTTTTGATGCATTTAAAGTCCCTTAGAAAGTTTAAGACCTTTATTACATTACTAGATTCAAGTTTTAAAGGCTTTATTTCCAACCCTAAGATACTGATGAGCAGCAAACAGCATAAAACCTGATCAGACTGCGAGTCACTCGCAAGCTGTTCTGGTTTTATGCTGTTTGCACATAGCCTGTTTCACATTGCTTCTGAGTAGAAAAAGGATAATCCTACCTAAAGTTTGGTCCAAGGTCCAACTGGGGGATTAGTAGGGGATCTGACACAATGGTTGTGCCTTGCCCGTATGACGTCAGAGGAATATGTCGCACCTGACTCTCTATGAAGTTGATCTGAAGTTTGTCCTGGAACCTAAACACACAAATAAGGCAGTATTTAGGTGGGAACTAAAATGTGTGAATATAAAACACACTGACTTCATTAACCTGGGGGTTGCACCTTAAAATTGAGTATACAAAGCAGTAATAAAGAATAAAAAATCCACAAAAAGTTTGAAAATATGCTAAATAGTATATTAAATATAGTCAAATCTTTCCAAGATCAGTAGCCTGAATATAAATGTTATATGTAGCCAACTGATACTTTGGAATATAATTGCACAAATAAGTGTCCAGATTTTAACAACACAAATATTGCACAATCTGTTTAATATAGGAACACAAGGACCTGGCTCAAGATTATAATAACATGGGTTTGGCTCCAGACTACAGTCCAACCCCTACTTCTGGTCACCCCTCATCGCCGGTCACCCCGTGTAGGCGGCCGGTCTGTGCCGCGACCGTCGATAAACACTATATAATGCACCCCTCTTAAGCGGTAATCCCGTTTCTCCGGCCAGCGGCCAGCAATTTTGCATCCCAAATGTTAAATTCCCCCCCATATGAGTAATCACGCGCAAGTAAGCCAGTCATGTACATTGGCAAAATTACACAGACGCAATGGCGAAAAAATCGATACATACTTCCAGTCTGCGGTTTAGGCTCTGTAGTACTGAAGCGTGATGTGTGATAAACATTTTGACAGCCAGTTTGCAAATTGCAATTAATTAGCGGCGGATTATCGGGTTAAAAGCAATATGCGACCGTTTGATCTGTTTGTTTCCGCACGTGCGAATATCACCTATTATTACTGGAAAGGAGATTCTTAATTTATAATTTATTATTTGTAGCTCATACTATTTCAAGCACACATTTATGACAATTATCGGCTAATTAAAAGTTAAAAAGAACAACACAACTTTTAACCGAAATCAACTGATCTACATGTTCTCTGTGCTACAAAGTTTTTATCCAAAAATCAATACACGCATGCTTTCGAACCATGGGTATGGCGTGACATTGTACATTGGTGCATAATTTTCGGGCGCTTTTGTCGGAACAAAGGAAATACACGATGCTAGAATTTGTAAACGTCTTGTTAAAATTAAACAATCGGTGGTGTGTTTCGGATTACAAATTATTATTCTCATTTGGGAATAAAATTACCAGGAGGATTACACCCGGTTGCTATTATCAGTCTCTTAAGTAACTGGCCACGATTTTATCGTGAAAGATATCACTGTTGGGATCAATTTGTGCGGTAGGTATTCAAAGCCATAAAACTGCAATAAACCGATTAAATTATCGATTTATAGTGACACGGGAGTTATTCACGCATAACTGATTCACAACTGTTCCCATCTTAAGTGCATTGGGGCCATACAACGCCCATTGTGTAAACAATGAATCATGAGAATGATTCTTTTTCATTGACTTGATTCTGATGATGATGATATTGATGATGATTAGAAAGATGAATAGAATATTTTTTTGAATGAAAATGTTATCTTATAGCTGATTTTAGAAAGGAAGAAATAAAATTATTTTAAGTCTATACATTGTTTAGTACATGTACACATATTTACCATTTTGTTTATACAAAAATTGAACAGTTGGCCATGCACTCATTAACTCCAGACTCCCTATGACCCAACCCCCTCTTAAGAGGCCACCCCGCTTAAGCAGCCAATTTGGCTGTTTCCTTGACTGGCTGCTTAAGAGGGGTTGGACTGTATAGCTAGACAAATATACCCAGATGATTAAAACAGGAATATGGTGCCATAAGAGCCACATTCTCAGGTAAATGGGCTCAATGCATACGTGGAAAGGCCAATCAGGGATGACACTTTCCGCTTTTAGAATTGTTTTGTTTGCAGAAAGTCTCTTCTAAACAAAACTCCAGTCTGGTTGGAATGTGTCTTCCCTCATGAGCCTGTGTGGACAACAGGCTGACATACGATGACACTTTACCCACATGCATTAGCCCAGTTTTCCGAAAACACAGCTAATATAACAAAAGCACGGCATAACGGGTGCCAACGCTAGGCTGCGGGTGCAGGTTTGAATAAAGTACAGCTTGTCAGATTATTTTTTTTAGAGGTCACAGTGACCTTGACCTTTGACCTAGTGACCCCAAAATGGATGTGGCGTGTACATATAAAGTTTCAAAGTTGTATGTGGAAGTACTTTGATTTTAAAGTCAATCTAAAGGTTTTAGCATGACGCCGGCAGACGGCGGACGACGAGCTGGCTATGACAATACCTCAGGTTTTCTCCGAAAACAGCCAAGCTAATAAAATGGACATTCCCAGATAGTAAATTGAGGAATAAGGCCCCGGATGGTCACGTAATTATGTGTTTACCTGACACAGTCATCTAGACACGCAGTCACTGTGATCTCCATGCTTTGTTCAGGCGGAATCTCTCCATCAGAGGGATCTACGCGGTACACGGACTTTGGACGAACCTGTCAACCAACGCAGATTTATCATTCAAATATGTTCTCAAAATTCTGCATGATAAATGTACTTCTTAAACATCACAGCTTTAGAAACAGGTTCCATGCTCATACCATAAAAATGTTGAGTCTTCATTTTTAAAATGTGAAATTTCATTCCAAATTAAATTGATAATAATGAATTCTTATATAAAAATATCTTATATGAACATTTGGTTAATCTCAATGTTTCAGCCTTAACTTTGGAAGTCATGGATGATGATGTACAAATTACAGTATAACTTTATGATTTGACATTTGAGTCACGTTCTGAGAAAACTGAGCTTAATGCTTGTGCGTAAGTGTCATCCCAGATTAGCCTGTGCAGTCTGCACAGGCTAATCAGGGACGGCACTTTCCGCTTTTATGGAATTTTTATTTTCAATAAAGTCCCTCCTTAACAAAAATCAAGTTAAGGCGGGAAGTGTCATCCATGATTAGCCTGTGCGGACTGCAAAGGCTAATCTGGGACAACACTTTACGCACATGCATTTAACCCCCTTTCTACAGAGCGTGGCTCATTTAAATACGCTCTCAGCAGCCAACACACTCACCATATGAGCCGTGAACTTTGCAGGAATAAGAGACTCATTAGACAGCAGGATTTTCTTGCACTTGTCTTGCAGTACTGGCACAGTTCCCCAGTCCAGCTCCAAGGGCATAACATGAACCACTGGGCCCTCTCCAATACATGCCACGTGTACTGACTGAAGATAACAAGGAACATGTAGGTCAAAAGATCAAAATGTAGGTCACTAGGTCATTTCATCAAATCCAAAAGCTGCAAGGCTATCACATGCACCAGCAGACCTCCTCAAATACAAGCAACATAAACACACTGAAGGAATAAGGAACATGTAGGTCAGTGGACCAATACGTTGTCCTAGATAAGCCTATGCAATCCACACAGGCTAATAAGGGAATGAAAATTTAATTCATTCTTTCAATGTATTTTAAGTTTTTATTTTTAGTATCTTCTTAGTGAAAATTCACTTAAGGTGGAAAGTGCCTTCCTTAATTAGCCTTGCAGACTGCACAGGCTAATCTGGGATGACACTTTACACACATGCATTAAGCCCTGTTTTCCCAGAGCGAGGCTCATTTGTTTGCATGTACAAGTCTGAGGCATACCAAAGGTGGATCTGGACTGCCGAAGATTGCGATGCTCGCCACAACATCTTGCTCCTCTATCCCTTGAGCCTCGATAATCAGGGGAACGTCTAACACAGAGTGGGCTTCTACGATACCCTGAAAATAAACATACAAGGAAAAGGTAAACGAGAACTGAGAAAACGGGACCTAATGCATGTGCGTTAAGTGTCATCCCAGATTAGCCTGTGCAGTCATCACAGGCTAATCAGGGACGATACAATCAACTTTTATGGCATTTTTTGTTTAAAGGAAGTCTCTTCTACACAAAAATCAAGTTAAGACAGAAAGTGTCATCCCTGATTAGCCTGTGCAGACTGCACAGGCTAATCTGGGGTGACACTTTACGCACATGCATTAAACCCTGTTTTCTCAGAATGCGACTCAAACTTGTCTCGCTCTGGATAAACTGGCTTTAATTCTTGTGCATTTAGTGTCTTCCCAGATTAGCCTGTGCACTATCTGTATTAACTTAATTTTTGTTAAAAAAGACTTTCTTCAAATGACGACAGTTTATGCAAATACATTAAACACCATATTTGCAGAGCAAGGATCATTTACAAAACTTCATAATTCATCCTTACTTATACTTGCTTATCTTTCAATGCATACATTACATGATGTCTGTAGTACCATTCTGGTTGAGTTTTCTACTTTTTTATCGCCCGCCATAGGCGGAGGGATATTGTTTTGGCGTTGTCCGTCCGTCCGGAGCCATATCTTAGAAGTGCTTTGGCCGATTTCATTGAAACTTGGTATGAGTATATATATGGATCAGAGGATGATGCATGCCAAATGGCATTGTACATCATCTGTTAATGATTGAGTTATGGTCCTTTGTATCTTGAAAAAATGCTTTTTTGAGTGTCAAATATAATACTTTTGTGTCCAGAAGCATATTGGTGGGGGATATCAATTCAACAAATTTGCTTGTTTTACATGATTTACTAGTTTTCAACAGTTAAAATAAAACTCAATAAAATCATCATTCATTTAGTTTTTCTAATTCTTTATAAGTTCATTATTTTCAAAGTATTACATCTTAACAAAATAGCATACATAGTAGATTGAGTAAGAAGTGTGATTTTTAATACTTTTAACACCGTATTACACTTTATTAACTTCTATGAATTATGAAAACTGCTAGAAAATTGTTACTTCCTGAATCTGTGAACATGTCTGCTGAATTTGTCAAAACATTATTAAAATATTAATCAACAAACCTTTGGCTGTGGGCTTCTGTACATGATCGGCGTCTCATTGTTGACACGCTGAGCTATGAGCTCGTATTTTGCTGGCAAGTCTGAGTCATTATGAAGCTTGATGCTGTGCTCATATGGATGACGCAGAAAACAGCGCCCATAGTCAAGGATCGGGCTCAGGACAGTTATCAGGGGCACCATGCACCTTTCAAAGAAAAACAACATGATTTATGGCTAATTAATATTGCTGAGGAATTTTTTTGCAAGAGCATTGCTAATTAATATCACTGAGAGACAAAGCAACAAGTTTTGGAATGTGTTATGTTGAGTTTGGTGAGTCAGAATGGATGATTATTATCCCTGACATAAAACAAGAGCTGTCACCATAGGATGACTTATGCCCCCTATAAACGCTTGATAGAAGTTATGAGCTTTTTTCGAAACCTAAACGCAGATTTCGAAATCTAAACACGGACCCTAAGTTCAAGGTCAAGGACACAGGGGTCAAAATTTTTGTGCGAATGGAAAGGCCTTGTCCATATACACATGCATACCAAATATGAAGGTTATATCTCAAGGGACATAGAAGTAATGAGCATTTTTCGAAACCTAAACGCAGATTTTAAAACCTAAACGCAGACCCTAAGTTCAACGTCAAGGTCACAGGGGTCAAAATGTGTGTGCGTATGGAAAGGCCTTGTCCATATACACATGCATACCAAATATGAAGGTTACATTTCAAGGGACATAGAAGTTATATGTATTTTTCGAAACCTAAACGCAAAGTGTGATGGAAAGACACTTTGCGATTACTATATGCCCTCCTACCGGGGACAAAAAAACAACATAGGTTTTTGATGCGTAACATTACGGACGGACAGACACACTGACTGACGGACAGTTCTACTACTATATGCCACCCTATCGGGGGCATCAAAACAACACAGGATATTCCAAAGCATTGTGTTTAATCTTTCCTTACGTGATTAAGGCAGTGTATAATGCACAAGTATAGATTTTAAAACAAAAATTGGAGGCAAGAACTAGTATGTTAACCACATCTTATGGTTGAAACTTTTTTACAGGAAACATAGAAACAACAACCTTTTGCATTTGTTTAAATGATTCCATTGCATAAAATTACAAACAAATACACATTTAGTGATTTTCTGTTACTTACAATTGAACACCTTCAGAAAAACATGTTTTGCTAAATATTCAAAATATATCAATTTCGGCAAACTGCAATGTATACACAGCAAACAATAATGCAAAAACAAATCAAAACCTACTTGGCAGTTATGGGCAGGGACACAATCTCTTCGCCCACTTTGTCAACATCCACCACCAGATTCATCTCGTATTTCTTGATCGTGTTTGAGATGAACTTCACCGTGACCTTTATCTCGCTCTGGGGTGGGATAGTCCCAGACGCCGGAATGATCTCAAACTCTCGTGGTTGTTCTGCACCAAGCGCAAGGGACGGACTGGTCCCCACTTCACTCCTCACGCTATCCAGGTCGCTGGTTCCGCAAACACTGGCTGTGACACCGTCACCAGGAACGCGGAGGTTGAACTTCATGGGAACCAGTGAAGTGTTGGACAAGGTGCAGGTTTTTGTGTTCAGAAAGCCTGCAAAACAAAAAGTATACATTTGAGCCCAACTCAGGGAAAACTAAGCTTAATCCTCATGCACAAAGTGTCGTTCCATATTAGCCTGTGCAGTTTCCACAGGCTTAAAAGGGACAACACTTTTTTTTAAATTTTCTTTTAAAGGAAGTATTTTCTAAACAAATATCCAGTCTAGGCAGAAATATTCATTCCTGATTGGCCTGTGCAGACTGCATACGCTTATCTGGAACAATTATTACCACACATGCATTAGCCGAGTTTTCTCAAAACACCTCTCATGTTAACTTATTTTTTAACTTTCAAAACATACATTTTGTTGGATTCCTTATTTAGAAACATTTAGAGTCCATTTGCTAAAAATATTTCCCCATGAAAATATTCAAATAGCAAAGAAAATACATCATTCACATACAAATACAGGTGGCAAACAATTCTTACCAAATGAAACTGTTCCAAACTTCAGTCTTGGAACATTAAACTGGAAAGTTGGGCCAATAACACTTCCACTGAAAAAGTGTTCAATATATATTTTACAATAATCAAACAGAATCATAAATTTCATACTTGCATTTATGTAAATACAAGCACTTGAATACACTTACAGAGACAGTGGGTTGCACTCAGCATTGTAAATAAAGTTCTATTGAAGTGAACAGCACATGTTTTTGTTTTTTTTAAGGTTTAACAAGTGTATCAAACAGGACCACGTAAAAACTAGTTTTCTAGAGATATAACACTATTGACTTACAGAAATGTGACTTTCAACAGCTCAGGCTGGCCATCCACCTGGAAGCAAAACTCCTCCTCAAAATCGCCCAGGTATGGACTCTGAAATGACACCTGTATCGCCTGGTGACCACCAGGCATAACAATTCCCTCTGCAGGATTGAACTGGAAACACGGCCCAAAAACCGTCTGGTTGGGTATCACGCTATAAATGGCATCAATGTCCCCTTTGTTTGCCATCACAATCTCATAATAGTGCTTCGAGCCAATAAAAATGTTTCCCATATCGAGACTTTCCAACGAGAACTGCACACGCGGCCCAATGCCGTCGCCTTTGATCCGGAGCGGCAGACGCGATTCTCTGCCTGTGATGTCACAGAAGGCAGTTCTGGTGTAGCTTTTTGCCTCGCGTGGTTTGAAGATGATGTTTACATCTATGCTCGAGTTTGGCCAGATATCTCCCTCAGACGGTTCAATTTTCACCACATCATCGTTAAACAGCATCTCATCGTTTTGTATCAGCTGAGAAAGGGGGCATAAAAAACAATACAATTATTATGTAAAATGCATTGCCAATCCGTAGTTTTTGAGATCTTTGCAGCCCTATTTATAGCATTCATTTTATTCAGAAACTATAATGTTCAACACCTTGTACTTAATTTGTTAAAAATAACACCACCACCATTCATGTTGAGAGTAGATATTATGGACATTTTTTTAATGATAACTATAAACTGAAATCAGACAAAGAACAACATATGCAGGAGCCAGCATGCCCCAAAAAGCATGGCCTTGATACCATTGTATGCTATGTGCCACTAAGTTGAAATATGAAATCCTGAAATTTGAAGCCTCACTCTGTGAAAACAAGGCTTAATGCATTTGTGCTATGCGTTGTCCCTGATAAGAATGCACAGTCTGCACTGGCTAATTAGGGATGACACTCTCTGCTTTCATGGAATTGTTTGTTTCAAGGAAATCTCTTCTAAATAAAAATGCAGTGTAGAGGCAGGAAAGTGTTATCCCTGATTAGCCTGTGCAGACTTCACAGACTAATCTTGGATGACACTTCAGACACATGCATTAAGCCCCATTTTTCCATGGCAAGACTCCATTTGATCCTCAGATCCTCGTTCTCACCTGTTTCCTGTTCTGGAATGTTCTGCCCAAAATGGAGAGCTTGTCCCGCAGGGTGGGGTCCTGGATACATTCCTCAAGGAACCGGTCTGAGTCGGTCTTTTCCTCGTCTTCGAGAGAATTTAACACCCTGGGAGATGAAGATAGTCAGCAGTCAACCCTTTACTGCTTAGATACGCATTTTAAGGCATGTAAATTCCCTTAGAAAATCAAATTAAATAAAAGATCTCTCATTCGCTATTCACGTTTTAAAGTGTTTTTTTGCCAGCCCTATGATACTGATGAGCAGCAAACAGCATAAAATCTGTATAGCCTTCAAGTTACTCGCAGGCTGTACTGGTTTTATGCTGGTTGCATAGTGCCATTTTCAGTTTGCTTTTCAGTGAGAAAGGATTAAACAAAGA
This sequence comes from Dreissena polymorpha, assembly GCF_020536995.1. Classification (NCBI taxonomy): domain Eukaryota; kingdom Metazoa; phylum Mollusca; class Bivalvia; order Myida; family Dreissenidae; genus Dreissena; species Dreissena polymorpha. Next base: position 102,583,319 of record NC_068363.1, read on the forward strand.
GAATATTCAATGATTAAAATTGATTTTGTATCAAAGCAACAACTTTAAATTTATATGAAATTAAATCCACTATACACCTGAATAAACACGAAATTCAACTGCTCTTTTCATCATACTTTTTGTAACTATGAGAATAATACTCAGTCATAATTAATTTATCAGATGTGAAAACTAAATTCAATATAAAAAATCGTGTTTTTTTTCTCTGTGAAAACGAAATAAATAGCAAAAGGTCATGCCTTTGGATAAGTTTTTATAAGTACAGTGGAACCCGTCTAAACCGGACAACTCCGGGACCGACAGGAAATTCCTGTTTAGAGAGGATTCCGGTTTAGAGGGGACATTGACTAGTTAACTTTCAGAAAATCAATTACAATGCCTAATGTGGAAACAGCACTTTCAGCAAATTTTAATGGTTTATTTACATATATCAGCAATATCAGTCACAACATAAATCAACAGTGCACCCTGAAAAACAAACTATTTTATACATGTATGCATTTGTTATGTCAATTTACTTTTTTCATACGATATCCCGGATCGTCGATTTTCCTACCCCATATTACTCTGACAGCATCTTTTGTTTAGGTTTAGGGAACATCTATGACTCTTTTATCAATTTGATTTTGTCTTGTAGAGACAATTCCAGGCGCATTCGCTTAGAAGGAGGTTCGGACATTTTTAGTCTTAGTTATCTTAATTAACAATTTGAAAATCTAAATGAATATCTTAATGCAACTGCTTCAATAACTCTGCAAATCACCATTTTATACTAAATAAGCAATTGTAATAAAAAACACAAAATTAAATAGCATTAAGATTATTAAAATTTAGCACGGCTTCCTACATCAAAAACAAAACACACTAAAGAACTCTATGTTTGTTATCAGTAATTATGATCAGTATTATCACCTCCACTGATAGATATGTACATCACAGGACAAGTATCTTTAAGATGTTTTGCGATTTTTACAGTTTGCAATTTTTTCTACCACCTTCATTAATTTCACGCGTCTTTAATCTGCTATTCACAACTTTTTGACACTAGGTCTAAGGTGCAACAAACCGGCCCTGAGCGGGTTAGAGAGGTACAATTACGTATGGAATGACCCAATTTTGATCCAAAGAATGACCGGTATTCGGAATTGAGGGGATTCCAGTCTTAAGGAGATATTTTACGCATGGTTTTATAGGGGAAAAAATGGGACCGGACAATTTGTCCGGTTTAGAGAGGATTCCGGTAAAGAGAGGATCCGGTTAAGAGGGTTTCCACTGTAATAACAAGACTATTGGCAAGCAATTATGTGCCCTATTGGCTCCACCATTGTAAGATTGTGTTTTTTTAATCATTTGTTGCCATAGCAACCAGAATTTTTGACGTAGGAACAAAATGAAATGACGTGCATAATGTCCATATTGCCATCTATCCATGTTTCAAATTTCATGAAAAAATATGAAGAACTTTTAAAGTTATGGCAGGATCCAGAAAAGTGTGACAGACAGACATACTCACAGACAGACAGACAGAGGCACAGAGCACAAACCATAAGTCACCTCCGGTGAAACCAGTTTTTTTCACCAGAGGGGACAATTAATATGTTGAATGTAATCATTTAAAACTTAAAGATTTTTTCCTTAATGCAGAGAAGCTTAAAAAATTCAACATACATGCTTTTCTGTTGATCCTCTTCTTCTCTCGTGGCAAACTGTGTCCACCTGAAATGGGCGAGGACGTCGGTACGGTTGCTGATAGTAACCGTCCTCTGACTGGCCATAGAGATGAACGTGTTCTCGATTCGGACGGAATTTTTGTCCAGACGCACGTTGGCGTCTTGTGCGGCTCCGTACAGCTTGACGTAGATGTCCTCTCCAGAGTCGTAGTGGATCACCAGCTCGCTATGATGGTCACCTGTCTTGTCCGGCGTGAATTCCACACTCACCTGCATGCTGTCCTGCATGCCCAGGGTGGCGATTTCTGGGAAAACTTTGAATGGTCTGAAATATGAGAAGTGTTTGGTGATAATAACATTAGCACAAACCTGGTTAAATTTGAAATCAGGCTAGCTCAGTTGGCAGAATTATCTTTATAGACTAAGTTAGTAATCTTTTCTTGCCCCCAAATCAATTAAATGTTTTGGGTTGCTTGTGCAAAGATCCAAATAATCATTATTTATTAACCCTTTCCCTCTCAGAAGTAAAGTAAAAATGGCTATGTAAAAACAGCATAAAACCAGAACAGTCTGCGAGTAACTACCTGTCTGTTCAGGTTTTATGCTGTTTGCTGTTCATCAGTATCTTAAGGTTGGAAATGAAGCCTTTCAAACTTGAATATATATATTAAGAAAGGACTTAACTTTAATTTGATTTTCTAAAGGACTTCAAATGCGTCAAAGTGCATTACTGAGTGGCCAAGGGTTAAGACAATAAGGTATCTCATTTAAATTGTTCTAGGTGGGGCAAGCATGCATATCTTAGTTCATTGGTGAGAGGACATATTTTACAAAGTGGAACAAAACAGAAATAATAAAGAGTTTTCCATTCGACTTATTTTCACTATGAACTTAACGCAATTTTTACAAGAAGTAAAAATTGGTCTTACATTTTAATAATTTCACAATATGTAGTACTCACTTTTCACAGGATAGAGTGAATTTCCCCTCCTTGTTCCCGGAGTTTCTTATCAACAAAGTCTTTGTGTTTGAATACTTGACTGGTCCGATCGGAAAGTTGATTTCGTCTGGAAAGTCCAGGATTGCTCGAGATCCGATCGCTCGCACAGGAACTATGAACTTCTCACGTTCAGTGATGCAAACCAGCTCATGGGTGTAGTCCTGTTACAAAGAATAACAATAACAAATAGGCCTTTTCTGGGAAAACTGGGCTTAATGCATGTGCGTAATGTGTTGGCCCAGATTAGCCTGAGCAAACTGCACATTTCTGCCTTTCTGGAGTTTCAATTAGAAGACACCTCCTTTAAACAAAAACTTCTATAAAAGTGGAAAGCATTTTCCCTGGTTAGCCTGAGAGGCTCGCCCAGTTGTCACAGAACGTGGTTCAAATAATGATTTGCTGTTCTGGATAGTAATTAAATAAAAGTATGTCAGTCAGTTGTCACCAATTTTGTTAGTAATCTGGTTAGACAGCACTTAGTCAACATACCAATAAACTGACAACAGCCTACTTGAATCATTTGTCGGTGGGGAGTGGATGTTGAAATGATTTCAATATAAAATCCAGAACTTTTTATGTGGCCTACCTGGCAATAGAACTTGTGATCCCCCAAATAAGGTCTAACAAATGAGTTCAACTAACTTAGCTTTACCAACAGAGCTCTACCAACTAAGTAGTGTTTTTCCAAAGCCGTTTTAATGTGGCGCAGCGCCATGCCCTTTTTTTGTAGCGCCACGCTGCCCCCCTTCAATGCGATTTAGCGCCACGCTACCCTTTCCCAAGGCCGCCGCCCTGCCCTTTCATGAGCACCCGCTGTTTTGTGCCCTTATTGATAACATCTTAATTGCCCCTTGACCAAACTTCTAAGCCGACTAGTATCAGATTATGGCCCCAAGACAGCGAAGATTCGCACGGTTAAGAATTAGTCATGCGTGAATAACCCCGTGTCATTATCAATCGATAATGTCAGAGGCTATGTTATACCAAACGCACTAATCAGTCGCTGATGTGTACTCCTCCACGATAAAATCGTGGACTGTTACTTCAGAGACTTTTGATGAAAAACTTGATGTTATCCTCGCGGAAATTGTGCATTTCATGCATAAGTCAGTTATATCAAAACATATATTTTTACGCATATTTACATTTAAAAACACAAATTAATTCTTTATAGTTATCGTCTTTAAGATAATTAATTATTGAAATAATTACTGAGACGTATACACTTTAACTCCAATATAGCGCGGTCAATGGGGTCCAAGCCGCGAAACAGCGTTATAACGGAATCCGCGTTATAGGTTTTGAGCTCATTTACTGCAGGGCGCTATAAAAAAAACAGGTATAGAATAGCCTATAATATAGATCATGTATATTGCCATGCTGTGCTGACGCAAATACATGCATATAAACCGAACCGTATCGATAACAATAACAGTATACATACCGCTTTTCTTATGTGCAGATTTATCCGATAATCCAATAAAATTGCAACATTACTTATAAAATAATAATCTTGAACATTAATGACGATATATGTTTAAGAAATTCGTAAACACAACCGTACGCATATATGCCATTTTCAGTAGTGTTAAGAGTACAGTGCATTATGGGGCAGAGCTTTCATTGGACGAGCGACTTTAAATTTAGATTGAATGCAATACGACTCATGTACAAAAAATTGTTTTATTGCGTTATACGCATGCAAAAAACGTGTTTCCCGGGGACTTTCTGATACCGCGCGAAAATGAAAGTGAAACTCTGTTAACAATTGCCGGTACACTGCGTTCGCATGTAAATAAATCGTCTGCATTATTTAATTTCTTATAAACGAACTGAAAGATTAAATGACATAATACTAGAATGATAATGAAATGACAGAAAAAGTTGTTTTATACAGTAGGCAGTATATTTCACAGCCGCTTATTTAATATAGTCAAACTGCAACCATATCAAAGTAAAAATGTTTCAATCGTTTTGAATTACTTGAATTGTATAACTATCCCGCTTGCACTTAACTTATGGAAATTATCGCACTGAACCGCTCTGATGAGGAATACATGTAACAAACACTGACACGCGAGTTTTTCACACCTTTATTGACATTACACAACAGATTAACACCAATTAGCTGTCGGTGTTGTTTAACCCCGAGGCGATTATAATCGGTTCAACGGACGGTTGGATAAAGCAATCAACATGACTGTGATTGCCGCCATCTTTGAATTGTCTGAAAATACATGAAGTTGCATAATACGGATTTGAATCAGAAATAAAATGGAAGGTTGGAGAAAAAATGGGATCCAAGTACCCTCCGCGTTATATTGGATTCAGCGTTATAACGGAGCGCTTTATATTGGAGTTACAGTGTACTAATTAAACAAAATGCGAATCGCGTATTAGGCGGACGTATTATACGATTTTACGTTGCTATGCGCACCTGTCGCTTAATCATTTTAACAAGCTGGCGGATATACAGAATTAAATTGTGACTCGGCAAAAATGGCAAATAACGTTGTAAATGATCGAATTAACGATAGTGATCATACATGTAGAAGGAGTTAATGAAATGTGTGTGATAATCAACAATGCATAAAAATGTTTTAGATAGCAACAACATATTTATTTGTAATCTACTCAGTGGATGCATGTCACGGAAACGAGTGTTTGCATATTGTTAGCAATCAATTTACTCAGTGCATCTGTGTATAATAAGATTCATATGCATATATTGCTTTATTATGTTTGTTGTGCTGTACAGTGTATTGAAACAGCATGGAACTTTAATGTACATTGCAAGGTAAATATATTAATATAAATCAAAGTAAGTTAAATACATCAATTACCATTAAATGTGCTTGTTTATTTTTTTTTTTCTCCACAACTGCCTCTGATGAGATTACATGTTTCTCCCTAATTCAGGTATTCACGGAACGTTTTTGCCCTTGTTTGCCTAAACTGCGCGCTAAAATGCCCTTTTGAAAGTAATGCGCCATGCCCCTTTGCCCTCCTGGGAAAACACTACTAAGCTACCCAGTTAAGAGGCTGTCTTACTAAACATCATATGAAAATTAAGTAATGGTGCAATTCTTTAAGAACTGTCAGAACCAGCATCTATGACTAGTAAATTAAAGCATTACATTATTTTCCTTTCAATCTCTCCCATGGCTTTTATTTTGTAAATATATTGCGCATAAATTATTTTAGCTCAAAATTTAGTTGTTACTTAAATTATGATGTTTGAAACTACAGAGGCCTTGCTGGATATGACTTAAAGAATCTCGTAATGGTAAGCTGGACTCAACAAATGTTGGTAAAATGTTGCCTCAAATTAGCCTGTGCAGTTGATAAAGTGTCATCTCAGATTAGCCTGTGCAGTCAGTACAGGCCAATTAGAGAAGACACTTTCCACTTTGATATAATTTGTACGTTTAGAGGAGGTTTCATCTAAACAAAAATCCAATGTAGAAGAAAATTTGTCGTCCCTGATAAGTCTGTGCTGACTGCACAGATACACAGACTAATCAGAGACAAAACTTTAGAACATGCAATAAGCTAAATTTCCCCAACTCAACTAGACATTTTTGGGTACTGTAAAGACAAGACACTGACCTTGACCTCATCCGGTGTAAACTGGAGCCTGAATGTGGTCGGCAGGCCCGGTCCAACCTTATTACCCACGTCATGAGGGCTGATTATCTTGAAATAGGGCGAGTCTGCCTGTGTGACCTTCACTAGGCGGGGCACCTGGAAACACCAGTAGATGATTGTAAATAGAGGACTTTGCTGATACTTCATGCATTTATATTTAAACCCTTTCCACTTAGAAGCAAAGTGAATATGGTTATATGCAAACAGCATCAAACCAGAACAGCCCGAGAGAAACTCTCAGTCTGTTCAGTTTTTTTGCTGTTTGTTGCTCATCGGTATCTAACGGTTGGAAATGACAGCTTTTAAACTTGAATCAAGAAGAAAGGTCTTTAATTAAATTTAACTTTTTAAGGGACTACAATTGTGTCAAAATATGTACCAGAATATAAGTGGTAAAAGGTTAAACGTGTATAGTAAATATGAGTCTTGCTCACAGAAAATGGGGCGTGTGCAAAAAGCATTGTCCCTGATTAGCCTGCGCAGTGTACACAGGCTAATCAGGGACAAAACTTTCTGATTTCATGGACTTTTTTGTTTAAAAACAACAACAAGCTTATCTGGAACGACACTTTACGCACATGCATTAAGCCCAGTTAACCAAGAAGGAGGTTTATATAAAAACTTGCCTTGTCATTATTCCTGAGGACAAGGGGTACTTCATACGTCTCGAAGGGTACAAACTTCTGGAAGAAGATTTCCGACGGGAACGGTTGAAACATTGGTTCATCCACATTGACTTGGGAGAACTGGAAACATCAAAACAAAAAGATCATTCTTGATTCTATGAATGCCAGGCAATACTGGCTTAAACCTTTTATGAATAATTGACTGATTACGAAATTAATTTATATATATATATGGGGTATTTTTATCTTTTAGACTGAAAAGTCAGCATGCCATTATGGTTCAATATTTTGGCAACACCAAAAGCATGTGTCTATTTAAAAAATATGCACATTTTTCGTGGAAACAAATGGTTTGCTATTAAATAAAAATACATATATGACACAGAATTATAGTTATTAAATAGTGCAAACTTGAAACCTTTTTATCATAAAATATAAATGCAGGAAATTGTATTGTTTTTAAGAAATGTAAGTTTTATATAATAATTCCAATTGTATTGGTTGCAGTTAAGAGGTAGGATTATTTACAATAATTTGTATTGCTTTCACAAATAACAAACAATCATAAAGCTGATAAAATAAAATAACAAAACAATAAATTAAGCAATAATCAAGGTATTCAAGATATTGTAAATGAACATCAAATTCTAATTTCCACAGAAAGTGGTAAATAGCAAATACCAGCGTAAGAACAGAATCTGCTGGCTCCCCCTACAATGTGAATTAGGCAGAAAAATAACAAACACACATTTCCTTGACCAAAACAGCGTCCCTTATGCATACAATTGCTTTGACAAAGAAACTAGGCGTTGTATATAAAACTGTTTCGACAAAGACAAGGGCCGTTGTACATACAACTTGACAAAAACAAAGCCGTTATTCACAAAGCTTCTGTAGGGAATAATAACTAAGTGATAATCTTTTCGAAAGGACATTAAATGATTCCCATTTCAAAAAGAGTCAAATACTGAGCTTTGAAGGAGCATTTATTAATTTACTGTGTAGTGTACATTTCATGGCAATTAATTAATGCTTACCTGTGGTATAATGTAGATGAAACAAGAACAGATTTGTAAGCATTTAATAAATGTACGAAACATATAACTATTTACTCAAACAAGCCTTGAAAATTCAGTCCAGGACAAAAATGAAGATTAAACACATAAAACACATGTAATAAAAGGTGATATATCTATAATATATACAACATATATTACACATGCAACACAATGAATAAGTTCATGCAAAGCTTCAACTACTGGCAACTTAAGAATGAATCTTTATTTTAATAACTTAAAACTTGTACAAAATTAAATATAGTTAACATTGTCACAAAATAGATATAATAGAACTTCTGAGGACAATGTTTCAGTAAAAATGGAATTTTTTTTATATTAGCGCATTTAACTTAATCACCAGCAGTTCTTTTTTCACATAAAATTTTCCATCTAAATGTCAACAAAATAACATAAAATCTCAAAACAGTCTGGTGTACATATAAATATTTTAGTCATAAAATAAATCCATAGAATTCCAACAAAAACAATAACTGTCATTTTTTTAAATTTATTTATTGATGAAGTCTAGTTAAAATAATTGATTAAGTATAACGTAAACAATAAAATGTAAATACATATAAACAAATACTTAAAGACATTTATAATACTTTTCATTTGATTCCATCATGCACAGTGACAAAAAATACATTCTCATGTATATACTTATGGGGGGGGGGGTATTTGGAACATGCCCGTACAAATAGGACTTTAAGAGTCAATTTACATTAAAGGGGGGAAAAAAACACATTTTTATCACTAAAACAATTATTTAAAAAACTTAAAGTAGAAAACCATGAACAAAAACAAATCAATACTATGATTAATACAACTTCAATGTTGAGATGTTTTGAAGCGTGTTTGCAAATTCAAATATCTATAAGACAAGAGTTGTCAGAGGACAGCGCGCTCCACTATTCGAGTGCTTTACAGTATAACAAAAGCCATCATAGAGAGGGGGGGGGGGGTATAATGGGGTGTGTGATCATTTAATAGATGATCTTTCAAAAATAAGAAGACAATTTTTTTTTAATTTTTTTTTGGGGGGGGGGGGGGCGGGGGGCGTGGGGGATGGTTTGGGTGGAGTGCATTGTTGTATGTAAGGTAAGTGTTGTTTTGTTTTTCACACTTGAACATAGATTTATCAATAATATGCATATTCTAAGTATAAAAGGGGAAATAATTCTGTCAAAATGCTTGATACAGTTGTCTGCTCTTGTTTATAAGTTGGGGTCATGTTGGTAAACAAGTATGCAAAATATGAAAGCAATATGTCAAGGGACACAGGAAATATTTGGGGTAGTACGCAAACTTTAACATAGATTTATCAATAATATGCATATTCTAAGTATAAAAGGAGAAATAATTCTGTCAAAATGATTGATACAGTTGTCTGCTCTTGTTTATAGGTTTGGGTCATGATTGTTAACAAGTATGCAAAATATGAAAGCAATATGTCAAGGGACACAGGAAATATTTGGGGTGGTACGCAAACTTTAACATAGATTTATCAATAATATGCATAATCTAAGTATAAAAGGGGCCATAATTCTGTAAAAATGCTTGATACAGTTGTCTGCTCTTGTTTATAGGTTGTGGTCATGATGGTAAATAAGTATGCAAAATATGAAAGCAATATGTCAAAGGTCATTAAAAATATTTGGGGTAGTACGCAACCTTTAACATTTGCACGCAAAAACGGACACGGCAACACCATCGCCAGGGGTGAGTAGGATAGCTCCACTATATATATTTCATATATAATAGTCGAGCTAAAAATGTTTATATTAAACTTTTCAATTTAATTAACTCATTTTTATCAAAAGGATATGATGTTAACGTCTTAAAAACACGTGCTTGTTGGTTTTCGATTCACTATATCTTTCTTCTCTTAAAATTTGGAATCATTAATGGAATTACCATTTTATACGTTTGATTCTTATATATTTAATCACCTAAGCTGGTTTTATTGGTAATTCCATTTTACAGTACCGCCCCTTTAATATTTTTATTTTACAGTACTGCCCCTGGATTTTGTTCACGTCATCGTGTCTTCGCTTCTCTATTACGTCATACGATACTCTTTCATTGTTCCTGGCTACATTGATTTTTGTGACTTCATCGCTTCTATATTGCTTCATACCACAACCTTTCACTGTTTTAATCTACATGCATGGGTCATTGGGTTTATAGCGTTCAATTTTTATAATATTTTCTCTCTGACAGGCGTTTCTTATTTTATTTATTTTTTAGCAGTCACATAAACAACCAAGCTATGTAATATGGATCTTTTACACCCATTATTGCTGCTTCTTCCTGTATTTGCCCGATGATGATCTGAAATATTAACTTAATGATGCTTTATTCTTAAATCTTTTTCTACAAAGAAGGAATGTAGTTGACACTTGTTAGTAGTTTCATTTCATCTTTCCTCAAAACGATGTAACTCTGTTGCCTTGGTCTCTTTAATACCATTGAGTAATTAAATCGTAATTAAATTGAATGCGTTTTAATTTCCTTTTATTATTGTTTAATTTGAGTTGCAATGCTATGAGGTTAAATTTTATTTACACTTAAATGTATCATGAATATTGCTGGGCCAAGTGTGAGGTTGAGCGCTCTTAAACCTGTTTAAACCCCCAATGCTTTGCATTGACCGTTCCAAGGCGGTGACCACAGCTTTATTCTTATATGTTGTTTTTGTATCGTGCTGTTTTGTGCTGTTTTGTACTGTTTTGGCGATTGGTCACTTGCCTTAAATAAAGGACCAACTAATTGTATATAATGAGAATTCAATACTGCTCCAGCAGCTGGAGTTTCACTTCTTTACATTCAAAATTAATCATTTTTACACTTTAAACCGATATAACCTGAAACATTTGAAAGTCAATCCAGCAATTGGTAATTTTGGGACTTGATTTGGGAAAAAAAATACTAAAGCTGTAAATAGGCAAAATACCCAATTATATTTTGCACAACAGACACTAATCTTTTCATCTAAGTTGATTAAACTATCCTTATAACATTTTTGTCATGCAAAACAACACTGTCTGGGTTTTCATGCAGGAAATATCCGGGGTGGGAATTCAATCGAAGTAACGATATGATTGTGCAGCATGCCTTGGTCTTACCGAGGTCTTCGACCTGACCAGTCCAAGATGCTTAGGCATAGGGCTGACATCTTGGATATCAAACTGTTTTTGTATGCAAGTCAGGTTAAAATGCAACATGTGCTTTGAATAAGTTAATAGCTTTAAAAGAAAAATGGTTTTAAGTGTGGCTGTTACATTTTATTATAATTAAATATCTTAATTGTAAGGTATGCAGCTCAAAAGCTGTAAAACTGTTTTTTGAAACTGAAAGTTCATATTTTAAACCAATGCTTATGAAACAAAACAGTAAATACAGATTTGTCGGCGCAAAAGTAGAGCATGTTAATACAAAACAGTTAGTAGACATTTTATTTGCTATGGTTATTTGACTATTTTTAGAACACCTACTGATTTTATTTTGGGAAATTCACATTACCTTCTGTAAGCTTGTGTCTGCCATATCCAACAACTCTATCTTTCTCGGAACTTTCATTGTGTGTGTGTTAGCCAGTTTCTGTTCTGTATCCATATGCATGTCAAACATGAATTTGCTTGGGGTCATCTGAAACGACAGAATCTAGGTATTAAATGTTTTCCATAATATTCACAAAGCTGCAAACAAAATCTTTTGTTTCACGTTTAACTTTGGTGAAAATCTAAAATATGTTTTTCTGTGGGAAAACCTATGTTTTGTATACATGTGAGATATGGTATTATAAGAGTCCTCTTTTGATTATTTAATAAATTAAGGCATTAAAGGGGCCTTTTCACAGATTTTGGCATTTTTTAACTTATTCATTAAATGCTTTATACCGATAAATGTAAGCATTGGATCGTAACAGCTCCAGTAAAAAATCAAGAATAAAATTTAAAAAAGGAAAAGAACATTGCCCGATCCAGGTTTCGAACCAGTGACCCCTGGTGTCCTGCCAGAGTCCTGAAGTAAAAACGCCTTAGCCTACTGAGCTATTCCGCCGAGTACACGTACTGGACGTATTTTATACCTTATATAAGCAGTCTTCGTAGTTCTCACAAAATTTAACGACAAAAACAAAACTCTCCAAATTATTCAATCGTTTCGCGTTGCAACGCTTTATAATTTTTAGGTTTTAAAATCGTCAAAAGATGCATATAATGGCTATATTAGACCATGGTAGATGTTCAGTATTACTGTTTCCTCACAAATATCATAACTAAAACGAAAATTTGAGAATCTGAAACAACTTTTTTCAATTTTGTCAATTTACCAAAGCGTGAAAAGATCCCTTTAAAACACACTACCTCTATTATTTAATACACAAATCCCAAACAAATGGGTATATCAAACATATTTGAGGAACCTGGAAAAAAGCTTGGAACGATATCAAATCACTTATTAGGGGTCCATTTGTAACCTTAACCATATTAAAATTGTTATTTCAATACATAAACCAACCAAACCCATTTTAAAAACAAAAAGTATCAACAAATATCTTTAAACATTACTACTTGTGTTAACACAAAAACTATATTTCAAGTATGCCCCATGAAACATTTATCTATTTTAACTAGGTGACCAAGAACACCATTATATATTAAGTGACATTGATGCAAAAACACCTTGAAACTCCTTAGCTACATTTAACCAAACATCCAGACGTTATGTGCTGGCAATAGTTGATTATCAATTTTAATGAATAATAAGTTATTTGAGAAATAAATATTTCCACGAGTTACACAGCAACAAGTGAAAACTTTTTTATGATTATAAATTTATGAAAATGTTTATAATCTACACACACCAACGAAATTTCTTTTTATTTCATGCCTTTTATACATTTTTAAAGGGTTTGCTTGAGATTTTCAAAGGAAAAATATTTGACAAATGCTGAGCATGTAAACGTTAAGAATCTGTTTCATTTAGTGTATTAATTGCAGACCCAGACCAAAGTAAGAACAGTGGAAATGTTTACTAAAATTAATACTGTTAATTTTTACTTGTTTCAACAAAGAATCAAATATTTAAAATAACTGATATTTCTGTATGAACCCAATAAAAGCATGAAATAACAAATGTTCATTAATGTGTTCATCATTCTACTTTCTATGGATTTGTTAATGTGCACTTAAACAATGTACACGTACAATTCACATGAACCTTACCTTCATTTCCTGTTTAAAATCAAACTTCACATTGAACTTATAATGTCCTCTGAATAGTTTTCAAACTTAAAAAAATATTTACATATAAAGATAATAAATTTCAAATTGTACACTTAAATAAAAATAGAATATGTGTACTACATACTTTTTGTGAGGCAAACACAAATTCAAACTTTAGTTTGGTGTTTGAGCATTAAACTACTGTAAATATTTACAATACATGACTGTGTTCATATATGCCCCTTAACATTCAACTTCTGTCTCCAAGCTCTGCTCAACACACAAACACATTTTTTTACCAAATTTGACATTTGACCTTTAAGTGTGACCTTGACCTTTCAGGTAATAAGACAGTGATCCACACGACACTCAGTCTCTTCATGTGGTCATTTGTGTTAAGTTTTTTATGTACTGTCCTAAGTGGTAATGAAAAGGTCATAAATCGGACTGAATCATATGTCATGAAGGAAAGGACAAACACAATTTTATTGATTGAAAAAGGCATTTATTTAAAAGTGCCATAAAGCAGATAAAAAAATAGAAAAGATTATTTCCTGAATGACATAATGGGTGGTAAAAACACGCCCTTCAAATGAATGATAGCCACCCACAAAAATATAGGAAATACTGCCTTTATTCGAGAACGCTTGGAAATCAACCTGGAAATGTATACCATATACATGTGCATGAATACATGAAACATGGATTTGAAGTATGGCAATATGCGCAGTAAAAACATGCCATAAAGAGGTATACAAAAACAGGTGTATAACAATTAACAACATGATATCCTATTAGATAACACATACAAATACAGAAAGTACACGAATCAACCCTATGGCGGAGAAGGGGTGGAGGTGGGTGTAAGTTTTGAAAACAATAGTTTAGCCTTTTCAAAAGAGGGGCCACAATGGCCAAGATCGAGTTTGATTTGACAAAAGAGCTCATGTGACCCCATACTTAGGTTACACACAAGTAATTAAATTCAAGGCTTAAAACAGAAAATAATCATTTAGATAGCTTACAATGACATGACTTTATTTATTGCATAATAAAGCCATAACAGGCTGTTTTAGGGCCAACTTTGACCTTTGACCTCTTAGTGTGACCTAAAATAGCATGATGAATAACTAAGTTATGGTTTGGACAAGCTAATTTATGGCTAAAATTGAGCTTTGAACCCTTGGTGTGACCTTGACTTTTAAGGAAGGGAGACAAGTGTTACACATCACATCTTGTCTTTTGATAGATTTCATTTGTGCCCAATTAATTTGAACTTTGTCTATAATTGGCAAAGTTAAAGCCTAAAAATCCATTAGTAAATGGCAAAGTTAAGCTGGGTTCCCACTGCCAATCCGATCAACTCGATCAAGCCCGACTTAGTGGTCGGGTACTGGTCTGGTTCGGTTGGCATGAGTGGTTGGGGGCGATCGGGTAGGTCGGCATTGGTCGGGCATGTCAAAAAATATCGAGTAGCGGTCGAGTAGGAAATGGATCGAGAAGCGCTTGGGAAGTGGTAGTGTTTTAGTCGAGTAGAAGATCGAGTTGATCGTGAAGCAATCGTGTGGTGATTGGATTGACATCTTTTACACGATCTGTACCTGATCTGCTCTACCTCTACCCGAGTTATTTTAGATCGCAACACAATCCACTCGACCTCTATTTGATTTGATGTACAGATTTACTAGACTGCTACCCGACGGCTACTCGACCGTACATGATCACTTCCCGATTGCTATTAAACAATACACAAGCTCTGTTCCCGATCCGCTCGACCTCTACCCAAGTTATTTAAGATCGCTTTGTATGACTTTAGTACAACCATCACGATCTGGTCATGTGAAGATCTGGTGGCGATCAAGCTGAGGTCCACTTGGTCGAGCTGAGATCGTATAGGGCTCGCGTATAGGTCGAGATGAATGAGCGGAAATCTGAGAGATAGTTGAGTGGACGTCGTGAATGAGTCGTGTGGGGGTCATGTGTTATCGACAATATCGACAAGAGGTCGAGAAGAAGTCATGTATACCCTTTTTAGTCGAGCTTGGTCGGGTTTGGTCGGGACATTTCGATGATCGGGATGATCAAGTTGATCAGATTGACAGTGGGAACCCACTTTTATGGAGACAGCAATTTTTCAAGTTGTTTTATGACCAAATTTGACCTTTGATCTCTAAGCATAACCATGGCCTTTCATGTAGGGAGACAAGTGTTACACCAGACATGTTATCTTACAATGGTGGACAATTGTGGCAATTTATTTCAAAATGCATCAATATACTGAAGAGATTGAGATATGAAACCTCACAAAGAAGCAAAGACGAAAAGACAGACAGACTGACAGTTCAACTGCTACTGGTATATGCCGCTTTCTTTGAGTGGTCATAAAAAAAACTCAATTATACAACACTGTACAGTTTCAGGGCTTCTTTTCCCTTTTCCAAGTTTGCTAACTCTTTTCGGGTACAAATTCAGCTCAATTCCAAAAGCCCTGCTTTTGTAAATTTTAGACTTGGCATTCTGATTATTATTATAAGATTTGTATAGGCTGATTTGAAACATTTTCATTCAATAACATAAAATTTGAGGGCTTGGTTGGTCAAACAGCAATTTTCAATTACAGCTGAGTTTGAACAAGTATTTACCTTAAACCCTTCATCCTCTCCGGGTTTGAGGAGTTTTGGGTTACGGGGCGCGATGACCTTGCTCTTGTACGCACTACCATCGATACCTAGCGCCTCCAGGGTACCGGTCGTACCCACGACTTCACCAAATGGTCCTAGAGGCATACTGCTTCTGCAAAACCAGGTTATTTTTATAAAACTATGATATTTCTTGAAAGTTCTTGGTTTATTTTTTACCAATATTAATTCAGCTTACTTTTTTTCTTTTGAATTAAAGTTACAAGT
The DNA here is from genome assembly GCF_020536995.1 of Dreissena polymorpha. Taxonomy (NCBI): domain Eukaryota; kingdom Metazoa; phylum Mollusca; class Bivalvia; order Myida; family Dreissenidae; genus Dreissena; species Dreissena polymorpha. The sequence continues at coordinate 102,599,458 of NC_068363.1, forward strand.
ATAACATTTTAAACACAAAATACAAATTTACAGTGTTTTCCCTCACTACTTTGTGAATGCCGTTCAAATTGGGAAAAGAAGTGTTGTTTTCAGTAAAACTGTGAACTATATAAACTGTGAACTATATATTTTCCACCAAAAGCTGCCACAAGAATTTAATTACAATACATAAACTCTTAAATAACATGTTAATGAGGCTTAATTTATGTAAATTTTAATATAAATAATATACACATTGTGATGGGGGTCATTTTTGGATTATTTTCTCAGATATTGAGGAAATTTCCATTTCCAGACTGGGAAATATTGAAGGCATTTAGGACTGGGAAGGTACATTTTTATGGTAGTAAGTTAATACATACAAAAGATGCTGATTAACCGCCAATATTTCAATCAATAAGATAAATACAATCTTGTTGTATTAATATTATTTTGATAGATGAAATCAGAGATTGCCATTAATAAGTCAAGAAGCAGGGTCATCTACTTAGTTCACTAAGTCAGTACCTTCATTTCAAACTGTAAGCACTTAATAGCTTTATAAAATAAAGTTGATATATTTAAGACACACAGCTTAACAATTAATTTGCTTCTTTATACAATTAATGATTGCATAGTTCAATATGTATTTACAGATAACAAAATGTTAAAATAAATATAAAAACAAACAAATATTTTTGCAAAATAAAGCAATTATATAAAAACAAAAAAACTCAATGTAAATGATTTGAAAGTGCTCTTCAAATCAGAAAAGATCTTTTTACATTTATACCTCACAAATAAAAAAGTACAGATATTCAATGTTTAATACAAGAAACCGTCGGGGACGGGTGATCCTCCCCAAAGTTGTTTTTTTCACAATATTGCACTATATATTCAGATAAAAGGAAACGTCTTGAGGGCACAGTAGTTGGGGGGACAAGAGTTTTTTTATAGAAAATTTCAAAGGGCCATAACTCTGTGAAAAATCATCCGACCAGAATCCGCTGATAATATGCACATCTCCTCTTGGTAGTGAAGCTTCCCATAAAGTTTCATTGAATTCCGGTCATGAAGTTGCTGAGAAATAGCCCGAACAAGAATTGCACTATATGTACAGTTAATGGAAAATTTCAAAGGGCCATAACTCTGTGAAAAATCATCCAACCAGAACCGGCTGATAATATGCATATCTCCTCTTGGTAGTGAAGCTTCCCATAAAGTTTCATTGAATTCCGGTTATTAATTGCTGAGAAATAGCCCGGACAAAAATTTTGCACAGACACACGGACGGACAGACGAAGCCGCGACTATATGCTCCCCCCAAAAAAGAACATAAATCATTATAATCAGAATTAATCAAAATAATTATGTTATGTGAAATATACAAAAATTCTACCTAAAAATATATGTATTATTTTATTAATTCAGGTGCATTTCTTGTCAGGCAAATGTTGTTCAAATGTTGCTTATTTTGCTCTGCATATTTAAATTTAAATTAACTAGAAAGCTGTTAATGCGCACCAATTCTACTAGCTGTTGATATCCCAGAATATTTTTTCCTGAACCAATGCATTTAAATCCTCATCTACATACAATTAGTTATAAATAAGCATTATTCTGCTCCATGACATAAAACTGGTAAGTGAAACAATGAATCATGAAACAATGAAATGATATTTTTCCTTCACTTATCAGTTACATGGCTAACAGCATGCATTAATTCGAAGCCATAATGAGTAATAATTACTTAAAAGTTCTTGATGATCTAATTTTTAAAAGGACTTATTCACAGATGTGTGATTTAATTAAAATGCAATAGGGATCAAATCTTTTGCAATGGATCATAAATCTGTTAGTGGGTCTCCAGTGTTGTTTATATAAATATGGGCCGTGCTCTGTGAAGAGGGTTTCATGCATGTGCGTAAAATGTCGTCCCAGATTAGCCTGTGCTGTCTGCAACAGTCAGACAACACTTTCCGCTTTTATGATATGTTTCGTTTTAAGAACGACTCTTCTTACCAAAAAATCAAATTTATGCAGAAAGTGTCATCCCTGATTAGCCTGTGCATTCTGCACAGGCTAATATTGGATCACACTTTACACACTTGCATTAAACCCCCTTTTCTCAGAGCACATCATAAATAATGATGTTGCTGTGGTGCTGTGTAAATTATACTAAATGACACAAGTTGTTTTTTTTAAGTTATTATTATGTGACAATTTGAAAATAGTCAATAAACTATATTGTGAATAGGTCCCGTTCAATGTCAGTCTGGATACACCTCAATGGCTATGATGTCTTAGTATGATAAATTGGTTGTACAAGCAAATTACCTTCTTAATGCCCCAAAAATTGCATAATAAAAAGCTGTACTAGACTACACATTTGCAATATTGTCTGACTACTTCTCCCATGCAAATTACACTAGCAAGCTAAAAGTACACATATCAAGCATATGAATGATAAATATAACCATTATTTATAAGCAATTGCCATTCTTGAATTTTTTACACAACAACTGATATCCCCATTCACGGTTTCAGAGATTTTTAAAATAAAAATGTTCAATATAGTGAAATCTTTGAAATATATATAAGCAAATAAAAAACAGAAAAAGTACCAAAACAACAAAACTTTACCAGATAAACATTGATAAATACAAAAATTATCAAAATTATGATTCCTTGGCAGGAGTGTTATTCAAATTAAAGCTTTGAATTTTAAAAGGGATATTGTTTTTTTCTATGTAATACAGTCTTTAGTTTTTTGGAAATCATAGCTTTGCACATTCTAGTAAAACAGAGCTGGCACAATAAGTTTCAATCACAATCTATTGTTATAAAGTAAAACTTAAAATGTTTTACACATTGTTCATGAGAAAATTTTAGTCATGCGTGCATCTTTTGAATTGACACGACAGTAATGTTGAATTGTGCCAGCCCTGTATCTGTTGTATATTTTCATGCAAATACAAACATACGTTGACATTCTGCCACTTGCTAAATGCAAGCGACGTTTGATTCCAGACATTTTTCTGAAATTAAAACAGGCCAACATTAACACATAACATTCTTATCATAGTAACATATATTAAAATACTCAATCCTATTAGTAATGATTCATGTTTACTTTGATTTCAATAAAGGTAAATATTTGTTTCATGTGGGCTCAATGAGAAAGCATGTATAAAACATAACGCACATTTTTATTTGTTGTCAAAACTTGCCTGTGAAATCAATCAACAACAAAATATATTGTGAAAACAAATACTTTACAACTTAACATGGGTAAAAAGACATTACTTACTTGTTAGCGAGTATTTTTTGGACAGCAGTATTTACAGGACTTTCTATTTAGTTTGTGTATTGTAATGCTGAAACGCAATTTGCTTCATTAAATACTTACAGACACTTGTTTTCTTGAGGTAGACAGCAGCCATTCTTTAAAAGGCTAGTATTATAGTTAAACAATTGCGATGTTTACAAATTGTGTCCCAAGGAAGTGTGACCAACTCACGGGGGTATTAATAGCACATGCATGCTTAAGAAAATTCCTAAATGAAAACCACCCTGTGGTTGAGATTTTTGTTCATCTTAACTTCAATAGAGCAGGTCTCAATTATTTGTCTTACAATCACTTATTTGGCCAGAAACTTATGTGTTTGCAACACGCACACATGTTTAAAATTATAGATTTTTTTAAAACTCAACGCTAATTGTTGTAAACATATATCTGAAGTGCTAGCAAAATTTACTTAGTAAACAATTAAATGAAATAGAAACAAATCTCATAAGTAAACAATTAAATGAAAAAGAAACAAATCTCATTTAAGATTATCAAGTAACAGTTTGGATTTTCTACATTGAAAAAGGATATTCTTCTTTGCACAAAGATTTATAAATAAATATAAGCGAAATATTGCACCATCAAATCAATGTATTTAAGCTATTTTAACGTTTCTGTTTAGAAAAGTCTCATTTTAACTGTAATTTGTATACAATTACTCAAATTATATATATTTCCAGAAAAATACTCCTTTACAGTAGAAAATTACCTGCCTTCAATGACCCAATATACCCCCTTCTAACATACACATGCCCACACCAAAACAATTTTTTTTAATTTTACATGTACTTGTGGATGACAATATTTCTTACTATTATGGAAGTATTTTACAAAAAAAAACTAGATTTTGTCTGAGAAATACTCGCTGACCAGTAGGAAATTAAACTTATAAAATATGGCAGGAAAAGGGGACTTGATCCAAACAGGCCGGTCATTGACGTGCAAAACAATATCAATCAAATGGAAACATACTTTAGTGGGATTTAATAGTTGGAAATACTGGCCAGTCACTATTCAATATATCTATAGCCTATACCATACTTTCCAACATTTTCAACAAACAAATCTTGGTTCTGACAGCATTTTGGAATGGAGGGGAATTTTATACTGAAAAATAACATTTTATCCGTAGCTTTTCATAATTACAATAAATTCATTCAATTAGATGTATAATTAGCCAAACACGCTGAATAAAAAAATGTTAATCAAACTCTCAGTCGGCTCGTTTTGAAAATTTCGAGTTCTGAAGACGGGCATTTTAACATTTCACTTAAATACATGTTTATGACATGATCATGTTTAACAATTCAGCACGCGTGTTTTCTTGCATACACAATATTTTAACCTACCTGTTGCTTATCTGATTCTTTGAAAAAGTAGATTTTATAAAATCTACAACTAAACATTGTTTATAGACGCCATATTGGCGATGTTTCCATAACAGCAAACGCTTATTGTGATTGGCTGTTGTAAAGTACTCAACCGTATTGCACCACAACGACTATATATAACCAATTGCTTACATTAAAGCCCCGTGTAGCCGTTGTGCGTAGGCCGTGATCTCGGTTGTTAAATTTATAGAATTGTTTGTTTTGCTTAGTTGATATTATTATCTATCTATCTATCTCTGTATACTGCCAACCGCTCTTTCGAGTATTATAGGCAGGGAAAAGGTGCTCGTCAGGAACATTAGTGAGTGTGAAAGGTAAAAAGGACCCAACAAAGGATATTGTTGGGTAGTGAGACTAAAAGCTTGAAATCTCCAGGAGAATGGAGAGGAATCAAGTGGTTAAAAGAGTTTAGTGAAGATGACAGATAAAAGTGAGGGTTAAAAACATCATTTAACAGACTAGTACCGCACATTTACCACTGCCCTCTTAAACTTTTCAAGATCGGATAGGGTAGCGATATCAGCTGAGAGCTTGCCCCATAGTGTGATGCTGTGTGGAAAAAAAGGAGTAATAGTGGTAGAGTGATCCTGTCTGTATCTTTTGTAGATACAGTGGGTACATGTGTCTAGTGAAGCAAATTGGTGCTTTTATATATTGTGGGAGAGGTATGGCAACAAGGTTGTGATAGATTTTGTAGATAATGATGAGTTTGCTGTCATTTCTACGATCTGCGAGCGATCTCCAGCCTAGATCTTGTACCATGGCCGAGACACTGGAAAAGGGAGAGTATATGAATCTGATTTTACACAGATCCACTAACATATAAATCACCCAGCGTGCAGCCCGGTTCTGCACACTTTCCACTTGATTGATGGCAGTTTTGGTCCATGGGCTCCAGACAGTGGAAGCGTATTTAACTTGTGGTCGGACCAGAGACTTGTATGCGAGTTCTTGTACCTTTTTATTATGTGTTATGTTCCTTTTAATGAGGCCTAGTGATATGTTTGCATTGTTGGTGATTCTGTCAATGTGTGTATTATAGCTGAGGTCAGAAGAGAGATCGAGTCCAAGATATTTAACATCAGAGACGGACTCAAGAGGTTGGCCATGGAGAAAGTAACTATGTTCAATGACGTTGTGGTTCCTTGTGATGTGTAGGACCTGGCATTTGGATGGGATAAATTCCATGTCCCACTCTTGTTCCCATTCCTGAAGCTTGTCAAGGTCTTGTTGCAGAGATGCACAATCTGAGAGAGAGTTTACAGTGAGGTAAATAGCCGTATCGTCTGCAAAAAGGCGAACGTCGGATTTGGTGACGGAAGAAGGGAGTTGGTTTATATAGATAAGAAAGAGAAGTGGTCCAAGGACAGAGCCTTGGGGGACACCAGATGTTACTGGGACTTCTGTGGAGCACTCACCATCCAATACAACTGTCTGACTTCTGCCAAAGAGGAAGGAACGGGTCCAGCCTAGAACCTGAGAGGAGACGCCATATTCTTGGAGGAGATAGAGGAGTTTCAGATGGTTTACCTTGTCAAACTACAAAGGCCTTACTGAAGTCAAGAAGGATGAGATCAATTTGGCGGCCTGTTGCTAGGTTGTTGACAAGCTGGTCCGTTAACTCAATCAGTTGTGTCTTACAGGAGCGTCGGTCTCGAAAGCCATGCTGAAGTTCATACAGAATGTTGTGGGTGTTGAAGTGCTTGGAAAGATAAGAAGCAATAATGTGGTTATAAATAAATATATAATGTTTTGTAAAATGTCGGACGATTTTTATGGCTAAATTATGATACAAAACATGCATACGATAATATATTATTTATGTTTAAAAATACACATTTTTTCGACGACCGAGGCTATTGAAACATTAAATGTGTTCAGAAGATTGTATTAATCCATTAAGTGTATTAACACAGCAGTTAGAATGTTTATTCATCTTTGTGTCGATTAATCTGGATATTTGTGTCGAATTCACAAAGAACAGTTTATCTAAAGACACGCGGAACCTCACACTTAATACAGAATTTACTCATCCTTCTGCTTCTGTACAGTGCAGGGCCTGTTACGGTGTACGCACCGGTTGTGGAGTGCTAGAAGCACTGTGGGAGGGCTGTCTTGAAACCTTCAATTGTATGTGCACATGCGATATTATTATCAAGTTTGTTCCAATCCACCGCAGTCTTTATAAAGAATGAGTTTTTGTACTGTTCAGTATTGACGGATTTCACTTTCGAGCCTCCGTTGTTTTTTATGCAGAAGCGTTCAATGATGTTTATTGTTTTGAAGTCTTTGTCGTTTTTGACTTTCACTTGCCTCTTGTTTTTGCTGGTTAGATGTATTCGCCCGGTGGTATAGCTGGCACCATCCCCTCGATCACTTTGTATAGGAGCCGGCTGGATCTTCTGCGATCTTTGAGTGGTGGAAGTTCAAGGTCATTTAGCATCCTTCTTGCACAGCCTTCACTTCTATCATGATAATTGTTTGTTATGAAGCGTGCTTCTTGTCTATGCACGCGTTCAATCTTTTCTATGTCATATTGAAGGTAGGGGTCCCAGATGATAGCCCCATAGTCTGTCAATGATCTAACCAGGGTAATATAACCAAGTTTTTTTAATCTTTAGACCAATTTCTTAGGTTTCTTTTTAAACAAATCATTGTTGAGTTTGCTTTCTTTGCAACTTTTGTTATTTGTGAAGACCATTTCAAAGTTTCATGTAATGTTAATCAAATGTAGGGGTTTTCTTCTACCTGTTTGAGAATTTCGCCACAGACTGAATAAGAGTGAATGGATTTATTATTCAAGTCATTTTGAAGATTTTGGTGATCATTTTGGTTTTCTAATTTTGCGATAAAGTAAGCAATCGTCTTCACATTATCTGATATGTGAGTTTACTGTTTCCGGTATGTCATTTATATGGCAGAGGAATAATAATGGTCCTATAACAGTACCTTGAGGTACCCCAGAGTCTCCTGTCACTTTCTTTGAAAATTCTTCATCGACGACTTCCTGCATATATCTGGTTGTTAAAAAGTTTATGATCCAGATGTGAATGGGTATTTGATATCAAAGGCAAGCTATATAGTTTTGTTATGATTTCTTCATGAGGGACGGTGTCGAACGCTTTCGAGAAGTCTAAGATCATAACATCCGTTTGGTATCCTTCATCATTGTTTTAAGCAAATCTTCCAGTGTCACAACAAGCTGGGTCTCACAAGAACATCCTGATCTAAAGCCATGGTTTAAATTGGTTTAGGTTGTTGTTTTTTCCAAATGATTCAATAAGAGTTTACAAATAATGTGTCCTAAAATTTTACATGTTACTGAGGTTAGTGCATTTAATTTCAAAATTAAACCGCAAAAAGAGCATATCGTTGCATTTTGTCTAAAATGAATTAAGCTGAATCAATACACTTCCGCAGATGAAATAATGCACTTAGCCATTTTACATGTCAGCAATATAAGTTGACATGTGCATAGTTTGATTTATGTCCTTGCGATGAATTAGTTTATCGTTCTCATTTTAACTACCGTAAATAAGTCTCGGGAACAAGATAATAAGTCATTCCCGCTAGTTAGGTATTTCGTTGTCACCACGACTTACTGACTCGTTATTACGACTTACTAATGAACTTTATTACCAGTGTTAATTACTAACTAAGAAGTTTTATCATTATAAAATCTCAACAAGTCACATCTCTGTAACCGTGATTGAAGTGTAAGAAATCTCATCTCCGCTTGTGGTCCCGTCTGGTTCATAGGCCGCCGTCCAGCTTCCTCAAGGCGTCACGTTTCTTGGCGAGTCTTTCCATCTGTCCCCACTTCTTGACCATCTGCTTGGCATATGCACCCAGGTTCTGGCACAAGATGTTTCTAGGCCACCCTCTCTTCCTCTTCCCTTGGGGTTTCCAGGTGAGGTATTTTGTTGTCGTATTGGATAGTGTGTCATATCCATTACATTCGTCTCTGAAGGTTGTATTTCTTGAAAGCTGCTGTTTTGTCCTTCTCCATAAGTCTTCGTTGGTGATCTTATCTGGTGAGTGAATCTTAAGGTCCCTTCTGATGCAGTTGTTGATAAGGACCTGTACTTTTCTGCATGTATGTGACGGAAGTTTTACAGTTCTCTGCTACATATTGGCTTCTTGTGGTATTAAAGGGGCATTTTCACAGATTTTGACATGTATTGAAGTTTGTCATTAAATGCTTTATAATGAGAAATGTAAACATTGGATCTAAAAAGCTCTTGTAAAAACAAGAATAACATTAAACAAAGAAAAAAGTAACACTCAACTGGGCTCGAACCACTGACCCCTGGAGTAAAAGTCGCAATCCAATCCGTGCATGATCCCTCCTTCCAGAAGCCGGCTTAAGGAGATGCTGGTTTTCAGCGTCTTTCATTCTGTTCAGCATGAAGCTATTAACCAACTATCATGGGATGGAAAACAGCGTTAAGTAGCTGGAACAGGAAATGATGTCGTCTATTGGGGATAGGAGGGGGGGGGGGGGCTCGGTATTTCTTCTTCTTGCCAAATCTTGCTGAAAAGACGTTCTTCAATTGCTTGATGGTGCTGCGAATCACTTCTATCGTCGGTGCACAGCACTTAATTTAAAAAGCGCTTCTAGCTTGCGGTAGCTCCATCTAGTAAGCAGGGTCTGGTCTGTTGAGTAGCTCATGGAAGTGCTCGATCCATCTCGTTCATGCCATTGGTATTGGGTATCACTTCTCTGTTATTGTCCCTAACTGGTCTTTCTGGCTTAGCATACTTTCTTGGTTATAAAGTTCATGTAATGGGATCTGTTTAGGTGCGCTGCCTCTTCTTCTTCTGTTGCAAGCGTCTCAATTCATTTTCACTTGTCTTTTCCTATACTTCGCTCGCCGTTCTTCTTTGAAGTGATAGAGAGGGCAGATAATAAACGATATATTAAAGTTATGAAAAAAGCTATATATACACTTGTGTTGAAAATTGAACATCTAATTAAGTAGTTCTATCTTTTGGGAGAGCACTAGCACTGTTGACGGTTATACCGTGTAACTCACTGGCTGTCCTATGACAGTCGAGGTGTAACATGGGGCGTTAATACTGTCATTCAATAAACACCATATTATAACGATCACTGTTTCTTAAAAAATGATGAAGTATTCACGCGAGTGAAAAAATTGGGTACAATATAAACAATTAAGATCGCTTATAGTGTTTGCAGCAGTCCACTGACCACACTCTATATAGTATTTACTATGTTTTGAATGCTAACTTGCAAATTATCATTAACTGACAGTTCCTCATATGTCACTGAAAAATAATATAAAATAAAAATATGATTTTACATGCAATTTTATATTTATCTACGTTTACCACAACCCCTGATCAGAGATTTGACTGGAACCAGAATAGAAGGTGTATGGAAGAGCACAGAACGACAACTCTAAGTGGAAATTGCTTTGACTAGTAGTAAAAAAATATAAATGGTATCATCTCATCTTCGACTGCGGTCCCGTCTGGGGCATAGGCCGCCAACCAGCTTCCTCCAGGCGACAGGCGTGTCGGTTCTGGGCGAGTCTGTCCAGCTGCCCTCATGTTTGGCCCATCTGTTTAGCATCTGCATCCAGGTCACGGCGCCAAGTGTTTCCAGGCCGCCCTCTCTTCATTTTCCCTTGGGTTTCCATGTGAGAGATTGCCTTGTCGTATCGGATGCAGTCTTGCGAAGGGTGTCTCCTATCCACCGCCAACATCTCTGAAGGATCTCTTCTTCAACTGGCGGCTGCTTTGTCCTTCTCCATAAGTCTTCGTTGTTTAATCTTGTCTGGCCAGCGGATAATGTGGATCTTGCTGAGGCAGGTGTTGATGAAAACCTGTATTTTCTTTATATTGGTGACAGGGGTTCTCCATTTCTCTGCTCCATATAAGAGTATTGGCTTTATGATGGTATCGAAGAGCCTAATCTTGGTGAGGCCAATGCGCTGGATCCCAATGTCTTCAGCCGATGAAAGGCTTTTCGTGCTTTACAGATGCGTGTTCTGACATCTGCATCCGTTCCTCCCTTGTTGTCCAGAATGGTGCCCAAATGGGTGAAGCTATCCACCTCCTCAAGCGCCTCGCCTTGGACTGTGATGGGCGTGTTGTTGAATGTGTTGGTCCTGAACACCTTGCTCTTTCTGTTGATGGTGAGGCCCAGTCTAGCTGAGTTGTCCGCTACCATGTTTGTCTTTTCCTACAAGTGTTGTTGGGTGTGGACGAGAAGAGAGAAGAGTCAGATCATTAGTATTTGGTATCAATGGTGTAGTGTAACCCAAATGGTTCTCGGCTATCATTCAACAACAATTTTAGCCGGGTAAATAAAATCGTTCGCAATATTCACATTCAATTTCGTCAGGAATTAAATGCTTTTAAATATACAACCAAACAATCATATTTTGTCTTAAAATGGTATACATATAAATTTATTATAGCACGACACTCGTTTACGTTTATTAAAAAGCCTACAAATGAAAGCAATTCACAGAACTATTTTTTAGCGGTACTTACTCAAGTGAGTTGTTGGGAACTTTCTTTTGGAAAAGTCGCCAAGGACGTGGTAGGTTCGGGTTCAGCTCCCAGGGTTTCTAACACCAGAAGCTTCATCAAAGTGAAAGAAATGAGGATCAGACAAGCAGAGCATGTTTTTGAGTGAGTTTTAACGTAATTGATTTTTGTATTTATGCTGTTTTATTGCAATATCTTCCTATGTTGAATATTTTACATTCGGAAGTGTGTCTGGAAATGTAAAACTAAAACGTGACTGTTATATAAGGGTTACTAAGTGTAACGAACAGTTTAATACCATTTTGTGTTTTGTATTTCTCAGATCAACGCTTTCTTCTCGGACTGTATCTGTTCTATTATATCACCCTTGATTATGCTGATTTGTAGTGATGACTGAGGTTGAAGAAATAACAATTTAAATGACTTAAGAGTTTTATAAACTTGAGAGTTGTCACCTAAGGTTTGCATGTTCGAATGGTGGTTTTGGGAAAAATTCAAACAATTGAATAAATGTCATTACATGTGTACATTACAATAACCATGGCATTTGTTGTGGTTGCTTCATTTATAACAAACAGAAGTGTTAAAAAAGATGACAAGTGTTGTATCTTGTAACCTAATTACAATACTGTTGAGTTTATTATGCTCATCATCATAACAATATTATGAAGAAAATGTTAGTAACATTCATTTGCAGTTTATTAACCTGTTGTAGTGCACCGTGGGATCTGGTTGTGAGAGCTCAGTTTCGTAAATACCCCAATGAGTTCAACAATGCAGTGGAAGGTGTGGATGTGGTGGAGAGGAGAGTGGACAAGACAGGCACACTGTACAGTCACAGACTGCTTTCTACGCGGTGGGGACTGCCTGGTTGGGCAACTAAGGTAGTATCATTCGGTTGTGTTAAGATCAAGGTCACTGTTTCTAAAATAGGAAAATAAAACCACTCAATAGCTTAAGTTTTAATGGGGGTATTGTTCCAAAATTTTGTGTTTTGGTAACTTTAATGCAGCCCTAGCTTGGGCCTGGGCAATTATTTAAATTTAATTAATAAATGAATTGTTGAAGACCTGGATTTTAGCTGGGCTGTTTTCAGAGAAAACGCGAGGTATTATCATAGCCAGCTCGTCGTCCGCCGTGCTAAAACCTTAACATTTGCTCTAAAATCTAAGTGCTTCCACCTACAACTTTGAAACTTCATATGTAGATGCACCTTGATGAGTTCTACACGCCACACCCATTTTTGGGTCACTAGATCCAAGGTCAAAGTCTCTGTGACCTCTAATATAAAACTTCTGACAAGCTTTCATTTATTCAAAACTGCACCCGCAGCCGAGCATTGTCACCCGCTATGTGGTGCTCTTGTTACAAAGTTGCTATGTTTCTAGTAGAAATTTGAGGAAGTGCTGTCACACATTAGAACATTTCTTTATATAGTTTGTTGAAATAACATCTTTCAGTGCCTCTTGTTTTTCATGCTTGCTCTTGTAATGGTCATCAAACAGGGCTCAGCCTTGGTTCAAACTTGAGGGAGAAGTGACTTCTCCCTGAGCTGAAATTAGGGAGAAGTGAGGCCACTAGAAGGAGAAGTGATTTCTGCTCGGCATTTAATAAAATCTTCGCTTGTTTTATACCCCTCATTACACCAAGCCTTAGTATCATCATCAATGACAAACAAATAATATTTTCAAATTCAATAAATCCTTACATATTAAGTCACATAAATCACTTCATACAAATAAAACTTGTGATTTCCATGTGCATCATTAAAATAAATAGTACTTTAATAATGCAATGACAATCCAAACCCTATTTACAGCATAATGTACATGATAATTAGTCAGTGATCTTTTTCACCCAATTTGGAACGGGTCCAGTACCCATGCAATTGGAAATTCTTCGCGTAATGAAATCACCAAATTGTGGTAAAAACGAGTCTTAACAAAACACAATCTTAATGCATGGGACATATAGTATATCTATTACTGTTTATCCGAATTTTTACATATCCAAAATATGCACACTTGATAATGCCTTACCTGTTTCATTTAATAATCCAAATTTTCCTTGTTGTCATCTGGTTTAACAAACCTTATAACATGTACATGTTTGTTAAATCCAGACAGTTAATGCTTTCTCCATTATTGAATCACCATTACTTGTAATTTGAATCGCCAGCTTTGAATTGAATGCGGGTTTAATGTTACAATACGTCTGCCTTTGCAATGTCAAAGGTCATGACGTAGCAATTTTATTCTACTCGGATAATTTATATCTAATCCAGGAAATGTGTTATCTCAATGTCTATTGTGTAGTATTAGGACTTGTTAATATAAAAATGAACTGTGATTTCAGTTTATATAAGATGGGTGTTACTCGTAATTAACTGTGGATAAACAAACTGACAAAACTTGCTGGACTTTTACAGTAGTGGATCTACGTAATTAATAGACCTTTGATCAATTTTGTTTTTCTTTAATAATTTTTCTGACTTTCTGTAACTGTGCCGTCTGCCAAAAACCTGTAATTATCGAATGGTCAATGAGGTTGCGGGATATAAAATAAAGTCGTTTACGTATGAATACGGTAGATAAAATTATGGAAATTAGCACTACAGTTTGCACGGGCGAGTTGTTAGTTTTCATTTATATGGTTATGAATTAATGTCTGACAAAATAAATTGCACATCGACTGGATAATTAGTGTTTAAGAGTTTTGAAACACAAAACAAGTAAACAGTAGAACATACTAGAATAAATCGTATTCATATTTACTGTTGGGAATGAATCCCGGACAATCGCTCCTACAGACAATCGCTCCTACGCTAAATTTGACAGGGCGGACAGTCGCTCCTACGATGATTTGACAGGGCGGACAGTCGCTCCTACATTTTTTTTGCCAACCCGGACAATTGCTCCTACAGTATTTTGTCAACCTGGACAGTCACTCCTACATTACTTTGCCAACTTGTTAACAGAAAGCCGAGTCAACATGAGCCGATGAATGTGATTTTCAATAATTAATTTACTTATTAACAAACCATGTTACAGTTTGTCGATTTTTTTACTGTAATTATAAGGTAGTTATAAGGGCTCATCGGACAATAATTGTTCCTGCATTATTCCTATCAGGGACATTTGTTCCTACATTACATTTATTGGAATAAGTGCCATTTTGAGAATGGAATAAACATAAAAGCCACATAGATGAAATTTTGTCTTTTATTTCATTTATATATATGATATGACATTTATAAACATATATACACACAAAATATGCAAACGAAAGCACATACAAACGAAAAGAAACACATATGTACATTTATACACACAGCTCTATTTTTATGAGTCAGTTCAGCGTTCATGATTTCAAATCGTAATTTGTTCGCCTCAATCATGTGATGATCTGCTTGGTGCGAATGAGGATTCGTACCGTTCACTTGTTAGTGTTTTATACAGGAAGGAAAAAGGGCGTGGTGCAAAATTAAAAAAAAGGGCACTTTAGCGCGTGACATCCATAAAAAGGGCACAAATATATCTGTATAGTGACTTAATAACAAGCTTTGTTACACACAAACATTGTATGTATAGTTTTGAGATTTATTGTTGAATAATGAAACCAACAAAATCCAGAATGTATATTTTATTATGTGTATTATATTTTCATCTAGTAACAAAAAACAAGATTAAATACCATAGGATATATATCTTATACAAACTATAGCTTTTCAAAGAAGTCTTAGAATACTGTTAAATGAGTTACGCTCTTAAACAATTATTTTATTTAAAACGTTACACACATTGCACAAACAAGTCCTTTATATGCATCTTAAATGGAGATTCACAAACACTAACACTTTGTTGAATAGTCAGAAAGTTCTGCGTAATGACATTGTTTTCATGACCACGTGTTGTATTGTGTACATTTTATTTCGCAAAAAGTGTAACTAGGAAAGGCGCCGTACTGTCTTTTGTTCAGTGTCAATTAATTCAATACACGTTAATTGGTCTCCGATATAATTGTTTTGCTTACAACGCAATTTGCATCAATTTCTAATTTACGTTTCGTCGAAAGTGGAATGCCAAAATCGGAAAGCGTACGTTGCAACATTCTAAACACGAATGATAAGTGGTACAAGTTCAATATTTTTGTAAAATTCATATCTGTGTTTGCCAATTAACATATTTTGAAAAGTTACAAACGGGTCATAATGTTCTTAATTGAACCAATGGTGCAGGCCTACTACTGTTACAACAATTAACAACTTTTGGCCAAACAGGGTCCAAGACGGGGTATCAACTTATTTGCCGACATTCACACGTTATTGTAATCAAAACATCGTGACAATAAACAAGCACGTGCTCCAATTAAGCGCGGTCTGCCTAACCGTGAACAGCAGACGTGTTAAGATTGTCGTCTGCTACAATTCATCAACACACATCTACTGTGAGCCTGCGCCAATTGTATTGGATAGGAGGCGGAGCGTTATTTTACTGGACAGCTTTAATATGAGCCTGCGCCAATTGTATTGGATAGAAGGCGGAGCGTTATTTTAATCGACAGCTTTAATATGTCACGGGGTGCTATTTTCGGCGTATGGCCAATTTTCAGGAAGTACAGTGGACGTCATGGGGTCTTGTAATCGGCGTATGGAAACAATTATCGGGCGTAATATACGGACGTACGCCGCTTAGTGCAAGCCCTGTATAAAATTAATTTTTATTAACTTAAAACTGTTTTGCATTAAATTGAAATCAAATCAATATTTTACAGATACAACTGGTGTTGTTTTTTTAATTTAATTACGCGTAAAAATAAATGTTTTGATATAACTAAATTATGCATGAAATGCACAATTTCCACGTGATAACATCGAGGTTTACATCAAGTCTCCTAAGTAACTGTGCACGATTGTATCCGGACCGATTAGTGTTACAAAGCCACTGAAATTATCGATTGATATTGACACATGGTTATTCACGCATGACGTATTCACAACCGCGCGAATCTTCGCTGATAATAGTCGGCTTAGAAGCTTGGTTAAGAGGCAATTAAGATGTTATCAATAAGGTCGCGCACGGCGGAAAACAGGGCGGCGGCCTTTGAAAAGGGCAGCGTGGCGCTGATTTGCTTTGAAAGGGGCAGCGAGGCGCTTAAAAAAAGCGGCGTGGCGCCGCGCCACGCTAAAACGGCCTGGATAAAACACTACTTGTGTTACCTGTAATAATAAGTTATATTTATATAATAGCAAAGAAATAGTATTTATATAACAACAAAATTTAATTTAAGACTTGTGTTACTGGCATATTAGGTAGCAACAATAAAAAAAGTCTTAATAAAACGCAAACATCGTTTTCAAGTACAATCTTTCAATAAATATCATTCAATCAATAATTCCTATATCAACAATAGTAGTATTAATTGAAAATGACCACTTTGACACCTATGATGTGCGAACCGTGCATAAAGATCCGCATAAAGATTACAGACTGGCGTCACATTAAAGTTAATTAAGGTAAGTAAACAATTGGTTAGGTAATTGTTATCACATTTGACCGGTTGATATACGATACTGAACAATTTCTTGATCGGCGTATAATACGTTTTGCCCTGGAGTCAAAATAATATGGGAAGCGACTGTCCCGGTTACCAAAATAATGTAGGAGTGATTGTCCGGGTTGGCAAAATAATGTAGGAGCGACTGTCCGCCCTGTCAAAACATCGTAGGAGCGACTGTCCGCCCTGTCAAATTTATCTTAGGAGCGATTGCCGTAGGAGCGATTGTCCGGATACCGTTTGGAATGTGTTGCATGTGTAAACTTTTTTTAGCGTAAATACATGTCTATAACAACGTCATTTCATCGCTCAGGTAAACAACTGCATATGCATATACAATGCGCCTGTTCTCATTGGTAACTATGGATGTTAATGTACCGCTTAAGGTAGCGCACCTCTAATGGGCACATATCCAAATATAATATAAGTAATTATTTTCTTAATCAGCATCATTTCACTGAACTACATGCAAATGTGTAGGTAGGCTTTCCATGCTTTTTAAACAAATATACCGATTTTTTCAAAACCACCCCCACGCTCGGCTTTTGTCCAGTTTATTTTCACCCCTGGGGTATATAAAAATTCCATAATTCATTCAAATTTCCAAATATGGGCATGCAGTTGGTGTGTCGAGATGCTGTAAAGGTGTTTGAAGTTTAAACAAGATGAAATAAGTATTCTTTTACAGACATTTATTTTTTACAAATTTTTATCTATGGAAGAGCGCCATGAAATGTAAGTGATTTCAGCCAAGTAAAAATTGGGTCGGCTAAAAACAAAGTGTCATAAAATTCAAAATAGTATCATTTAAGTCATATTTTAAACTAAGTTTTTATAGAAACACTATATACAGCAAAAATACCGAGAAAAAGACAGATTTACCGTTTACTTTTTGAAATAAAAATAAAAATGCAACATGCATGGTTCGTATTTTCAACTGTAAATCACCCAATTTTGCCATAACGTTGTTTTAATTTTAATAATTGAAGAATGTGCATAATTGCAACATATTTAACAATAAATATAGCTTATATGCCATATTAAATCAAATTACGTTAGAAAATAAATAAAACGCGTTGCAAAAAAGTATGCGATGTCGGCAGGATTCGAACCTGCGCGGGAATATCCCAAAAGATTTCTAGTCTATCGCCTTGACCACTAGGCTACGGCACCTAATAGTAGGCTCTTCAACCTTCTACTACTACTACTACTACTACTACTACTACTTCTACTACTTCTACTACTACTACTACTACTACTACTACTACTACAACTACTTCTACTACTACTACTACTACTACTACTACTACTACTACTACTACTACAACTACTTCTACTACTACTACTACTACTACTATTTCTACTACTTCTACTACTACTACTACTACTATTACTACTTCTACTACTACTACTACTACTATTACTACTTCTACTACTACTTCTACTACTACTACCACTACTACTACTAATACAACTACTACTACTACTACTACTACTACTACTACTACTACTACTACTACTATTACTACTTCTACTACTATTACTACTTCTACTACTACTACTACTACTACTACTACTACTACTACTACTACTACTACTACTACTACTACTACTACTACTACTATTACTACTTCTACTACTATTACTACTTCTACTACTACTACTACTACTACTACTACCACTACTACTACTACTACAACTACTACTACTACTACTACCACTACTACTACTACTACTACTCTTATTGTTTGGAGTGAATGCCCATGTATGCTAGTTGCCTGGATAAGCTTTCACAGCAGTCGATCTTTTGCTGTGATAATAAACTGATAACATAACAAGCGTCATCGGTGACTTTATGACATGTGAAAATAGAGAATTTTTAGATGAAAAAGTTGAGAGAAAAAACTTCGCTGTTGTAAAAAAAGAAGGCCAAGTCAACTTCTCCTTCATGTAATTTAAGGGCGACATTATTATGTCCCGGGCGAAGATGTCGCCCACGTCGCCCTCATGGCCGAACCCTGTCAAACATACTTGTAAAAGAATGTTTTAAAAAGGTTGCTTTTAGATTTTAGGTGCGTGTGGGCATGCTCATGCCAGTGAGCATTCATTTGTATTTCCTTCTATAAGGCTTATGGTCCTTGAGACAAAAAATGTGAGTACTTGATGGATGGAAACCACCTTCATTGTTGCCTGTTGTTGAAATAAAAAATATTTATATTGCAATTTCGTTTTATGAAGTTACCGTGAACGTTTGTGTGAAATGTATACATATTTATGTAGAAACAGCAATACGTTGCAATGTTCATAAATTCAGTGAGCTATCATGCAAAAAGAATAATCAAAATTGTACATAACATTTTTTGTCAGTTGCTTGTTTCCTGTTTTACCGTTTCCTTGTTTCCTGTCTTCATCATCATTACTGATTTTGTACTGTCGCTCATAGATCATTGGCTCCAATGGACTTGGCTATGGTAGTGAGCACTCAGAGGTGAATGCCCGAACGAAAACAATGGAGATGAAGACAAGAAATGTATGTTGTGATTTTGGTTTCATGTTCATTATAAGAGTTTGTTTCTTTATTGTAAAGAATATACCTACTGCTAAGAGTTTTGTTGAATTGTCCTTTTTAGCTTAAATTAAATAAAATATTTTATTACAATTACAAGTAATGCATTCTTTGTTAAAATTTAAACAAATAAGTTTTGGGAATATACAACATAAATATAATTGTAATTACTGTAGTGCTACGTAGTGAATTGAAACGACTGCCTGTAATGCAAAGGTTTGTAAAATACATAAATTGTTGAAATTTGCATTTCATAAAAAAATCCCATATTAGATTATTACAATTTGTCACTTCTTCATACTGCTCTTCTAGTATGTTAGTTAAAGTAATAATTTTATATTTTCTTTTCTTTTCAATTTTGTACTTCACATTATGATTTGCTTTGTGATGCGTTGTAGTGATTTAGAAAGTATTTATTGAATTTAATTTAATAGCTGTTAACAGTTTCCCATCATTTATCAAGAACGTTACGTGTTATTTTTAGAGTCAAACTGGTTGGATTAAGTTTTTGGCATTTTTTATTATATTAAAAAATGTTAACTTATAATTTTGAGTGGTTGATACAAATGCGCTAGCTTAGTTAAGACTTGAATTTAACAAAATTGAACAAAATATTTGAACATTTGTAAGAATTTTTATTGTGTAAGTAGTATAAATGGTCTACAGATTGAAAAATAACTTTTATGCTGATTCCAGCTAACTTTCTGCAATATCATAACTGTTGATGAAAAAATGACATACAGACCACATCCAGAGGACAAAAACAAGTGAGTAGATGTCTGGTGTAGTGTTTACCAAAGGTTAAAAACAAAACAAAAAGATTCAAATAGTTGAAGGTAATGTGGTATATTGATTAATACACCACATGTTTTGGGCTTTTAAATCCAAATTATCTGCACAATACTGGTGAATACTGTTTTTGGACAATAATCACATGGTTTTGACCAAAGAAAAAAAAGCCCTAAGACAAGTATCTAAAGTACTTATTTTATAAGTGCCCTTTAAGCAGGGCAAATTTTTGTATTTGATCTTCATCAATCCTTTATTACGCATACAACTGCAAATGTGTGTGTAAATGATATAATAGCCTTAAAAAAAATAACAGCACAGAAAAAATGACAAGCATACATGCCCAAGGCTCTGAAATTTGCTGTTATTGAATTAAATTAGTCTACAACATTGGACTCGTCTGATTTGTATTTGTGTATGTAGATTGACTGAAATTGACCCAATAAAATACAGGTTTTGCTAACAGCTTTTGCTTGCTTCAAGTTAATGTCTTGTTTCTTTAATGAGATACTAAGATATTGAAACACGAAAATTGACGTAAAAAATCTTAAATATGAGCCACACTCTGTTAGAAGGGGGTTAAATGCATGTGAGTGTCGTTCCAGATTAGCCTGTGCAGTCCGCACAGGCTAATCAGGGACAACACTTTCCGCCTTAACTAAAAAAAAAGTCTTTAAACACAAAATCCATAAAAGCAGAAAGTTTTTGCGGCTTTTGCCCCAGATTGCTTTAAACACGCTTTTCACACAGCGAGCCTCATATACTTAATAATAGTGTACTACAGATTTTTTTCATTGTGTTTCTGTATTTCAGGACCGTCTTGCATCAAGAATCTGTGGTGAATGTTCAAGGCGTGCCACTGTCCAGTTACATCGAGCACTATGTCATCGACAACATAGCCACGAATGCAGAAAAGGTAATTTTTAGCTCGGCTGTTTTCGGAGAAAACCCGAGGTATTGTTATAGTCAGCTCGTCGTCCGCTGTAGGCGTCGTGCTAAAACCTTAATATTGGCTCTAAAATCAAAGTGCTTCCACCTACAACTTTGAAACTTCATATGTAGATGCACCTTGATGAGTTCTACATGCCACACCCAATTTTGGGTCACTAGGTAAAAGGTCAAGGTCACTGTGACCTCTTAAAAAAAATTATTCTGACAAGCTTTCGCAGCCGAGCGTTGGCACCCGTTATGCGGTGCTCTTGTTTGCATTGTTATACTCCTATAAACCTGTGTTGCACACAATTTTGGCAGACAAGGTGATGCTTGTTTAATTCCTGTCATAACCAGCCTCATAACAAGAGACAAATCACGCGTTCGGTGTTTCAAGCCAAGATGGCTCTTATTAGATAGGAGATCTATCTTGCTGATGTTTCTGGAGGTATGAGATATATCTCGTATGATGCCCATATTGGATACAGGTCTGGCAGAATCAAAGCACTGTAAACATAATGTACAAATGTTCATCCCATTGTTGAGATGTCCTCACTTTTTAGTGTTTTAATTAAAAACTATATAACTCCTCTCTTTGATGGGGGAAAGCAAGTTGACTATTTGTATAGCGTTTTCTTACATTAACTGTAAAGTATTGTATCTGAACATTTATACAGGTATTTATTATACTTTTTGCATCATTTATAATCCTTTTCTAAAATTATTGTGGAAACAACAAGAAAATTGGGTTCTTCAATGTGTAACTTCAAAGTTGAAGTTGTAAGTATAATCTGTAAAACTACAGATGAAATATTAATTTGTTTTTGAGCACAATTGTGAATTAAGTTATCATGGAATGTTCTTTTGATTACTGTACTTAATTAAGTATTGATCAGGACCTGCTCTTCCATTCAAAAAATAGCAAATGGCTACAAATTAGAAAGTTTGGCCCTAGAAATTTCCTTTTGGCTATAACTTTTTCTTTAAAAAAACATATAAATGTGAAGAATTTCTGTGTTCTATCATAAATTTGGCTAAAGAAAATTTTAGCCAATGGGAGTCCCGATTGATGAAGTTTAAATTAAACTAATTGTAGCTTCTTCAGAAATTACTTATCAACATTTGTTGGAGAAAGGCAGGAAACCTTTTGGTTTGTGAATCATTTGAATTGGGACCTATTCAGATTTCTAACTGCAATAAGTATTTTGAGGAGAAAAATCACAACATTCATTGTTATTTTTGCAGGGTAAAAAGGCAATGGTTAGCGTAATGGAGAAGATACAAAAGGAATCACTCGAGTTGCAGCATGGAGCTCAGAAGACCATGGAAGAGGCCTTCCAAAAGCTGCACTTCAACGAGCGCTCGCCATTTTGATGATTTGCTACATTTTAGGATCTTCAAATTATATCTCAACTCTTCCAACAACGCTTGTTTCCTCCCATGAAACGAACAATCTCAGAATCAAAAGCTAGCGATTGATTGTGTGCTAGCACGGGTTTGGAGCAATCATGATTATATTTTAATTTATCTTGTGTCATTTACTTTAAATCTGCACTAAAACAGGATGACTGTCCTTAATGTCATCTTTTTGTTTTATTGTCCTAATACAGTGGCCTAAGATCATGTTGAAAATATTGGTAATTTTTGTAATTTTTTTTTATAGTATATTCATCTGTGAAATTCAAGGGTTGAAACAGGCTGTTTATTTGAATACTCGTCCATTCAACATTACTTCAAAAGTAATCATGCTTTTCAGAAGGGCTTTTTCTATGTGTTTTCCATGTTTATTTTGGTATTATACATTTTGGTGTTGCATACTGTAACACAAACAAGGCTTTGGATTTTATTTCATTCACCAGAAGTTTTCCTAGAACAGCAAAACTAGAAGTGTAATAAACCATATTGACAAGGATTTTATATGTATACATTTTATTTAACACGTAGGAAAAGCTTCACAGCTAAAACCAGATCTGAGGAAAATGTTGCCGATGTTAAATTGATACTAATGATATATATGAATTGTTTCATGGTTGAGACGAAAATAACACATTAAATGGCAAAACAACATGATAGTATTTGAGAGATTCCTACATTTGGTATAGTGCAATGGTGCATGCACTTGTTAAAAAAGGAATACTTTATGAATGCAAAACAGTGAAATCTGTTTAGTATGCACATGTGTAATATAGTAATAATATATAGTAATCTTATTTGTGTGCCTTGTGTTATTTTCCTTCTGGAACATTTGCTTTAAGAAACCAGTTGTGTGGGGTTTTATTGTTATAATAACACTTAGCTTAAAGTCTCTTAGATTTATTTCCTTTGAAATCTAACAATAATGAAGAATAACATTTTTTTTGACTAAGTATGTTTACATGTTGACACTGTTTTTTGCCTCTTGTTCTTATACCATGTTTGGTCATTATTTGTCATGTTGAAATGCCATGTAAAGCAATAACTGTGATATAGCTCTGGTCTCATGTTCATAAAAATGCATACAAAACAAGATCCATCAAATAATTAGTTCAGAGAGTTAAGGATGTCTAAATATGCAAATATGGTTTTAAGCGACACTCAACAAAAGAAAATCATATGTATTCCTAATAAATTATAACTACAGCTTTCATGGTACTATGGATCTTTATGAACATGGGCAGTGGCCCATTGTTTCAAGTTGCACAAAACCATTGATTACCAGAACACTTGCCCAAGTTGGGCGTACAAACTGTGCCTTTGACATGAAATCGGGAAAGAAGTGTCTCGTTTGCATCATCATTCATTGTTTATAAGGATCTGGTTTTCATCGCAGTAGACTTTTGTTCTTTAATTTAACATGACTTATTTAGAAAAGTGCTTAATATGAAATATGTTGTTTGTATTTTTGAAGTTTTTGTTTTTAGTGAAAAAAGTCTGCTTTCTCTTATGTTTTTCCGTGTTTATATTGTTTTTTAAATTTTCTTCTGGATACTTAAATATAATAAAGTTAATACTTTTGTCATATTATGATAGTGTGTTAACTTCAATAATTGTCTTTATGTACAGGACCAACATATTACATGCACCATTTTCATAAAAACAAAATCAAAATAATGGTCGATTTTTTACCGCTTTCTTTAATTCCTAAGTAACTCAGTGTTTTGCTTGAAATTATACGTGAATGAAATAGCAAATAAGTATGTTTCCTGTAAATAATGATACTAATAATCCTTTGTGGTCTCTTGAAGAGGTGTCATTGAATGACCACTATTCTGTAATGAATTTAATAGTTGTAACTAATTGGTAAAATGATTATTGTCCCCTACCGGTGAAACCGGAGAGGACTTATGGTTTGCACTGTCAGTCAGTCAGTCCTTCACACTTTTCTAGATCCTGCGATAACTTTAAAAGTTCTTAATATTTTTTCATGAAACTTGAAACATGGATAGATGGCAATATGGAGATTATGCACGTCATTTCATTTTGTGCCTACATAAAAAATTTTGGTTGCTATGGCAACAAATATATATAAACAAATTTTTTTACTCACAATGGTGGAGTTTCACCGGTAGGGGACCATATTGCTTGGCAATCTCTTGTTGTTTATAAATTGTCAATAAGTGTTTTATTAATTGCTTGTCTATGAAAGAGTGAAATATGTTAAATATCAAGATTGATTTTTTTTTTAAATTTTTGTATATCCTATGGTATCCTAAACTACTGCTGTGAGTTTAATTAAAGCCACTAAGTATTTGATATAATATTTACTGCATTGTACAGAATCATTTAATGAATGATGTGTTTTAAACTTCAAAATGTATAGTTTCAAAACCATTTACTTTTGTAAACATTTGTGTGCTCACTGTATCTGAAGATACAAAAAGTGTGAACAAAAGATTGTTATAAAAAAAAGTTATTTTCTTACTGTGTGTTAGTTATTTATATAAATGTATGTTGACAGATTTATTTTTTAATTTTATGAAGATTGAACTAAAAATGTGACTTCTACAGTGTTAACAAGGTTTTACTATAGCCATAGAGGGAAAAATGACCCTTTTCCTGGCGGTCATGTTTTTAAATGCTTTTCAATATTACTGATACTTCAAAACGGTAACTTCAAAACGGTATACCCATTAACCTTAAATAGTTTAGTTATCTTAATTTTGTTAATTTTACTCATTATGTGTTCCTCCGAAATTTTTGGGGGGAGCATATAGTCGCCGCTTCGTCTGTCCGTGTGTCCGTCCGTCCGTGCACATTTTTTGTCCGGGCTATTTCTCAGCAATTAATGACCGGAATTCAATGAAACTTTATGGGAAGTTCACTACCAAGAGGAGATGTGCATATTATCAGCCAGTTCTGGTCGGATGATTTTTCACAGAGATATGGCTCTTTGAAATTTTCCATTAACTGTACATATAGTGCAATTCTTGTCCCCCCAACTACTGACTGGAATTCAATGAAGCTTTATGGGAAGCTTAACTACCTTGAGGAGATGCGCATGTTATTTGTGGGTTCTGGTTAAATGATTTATTTAGAGAGTTATGGCCCTTTGAAATTTTTAGGTTGCTAAACCATCCATCGTATTATTAGCGAGGCTGTTTTCGGCGAAAACCTGAGCTATTGTCATAGCCAGCTCGTCCACCGGCTGTGTCGTGCTAAAACCTTAACATTGGCTCTAAAATCAAACAGTTCCACCTACAACTTTGAAACTTCATATGTAGATGCACCTTGATGAGTTTTACACGCCACACCCATTTTTGGGTCACTAGGTCAAAGGTCAAGGTCACTGACCTCTAATATAAAACTTTAACATAGGCTCTAAAATCAATGTGCTTCCACCTACAACTTTGAAACTTCATATGTAGTTGCACCCTGATGAGTTCTACATGCCAACCCAATTTGGATCACTAGGTCAAAGGTCAAGGTCACTGTGACCTCTAATATAAAACTTTTAACAAAAACCTTAACATTGCCTGTAAAATCAAAGTACTTCCACCTACAACTTTGAAACTTCATATGTAGATGCACCTTGATGAGTTCTACACGCCACACCCATTTTGGGTCACTAGGTCAAAGGTCAAGGTCACTGTGACCTCTAAAAATAAAGTATTTCTGACAAGCTTTCGCAGCCGAGCGTGGCACCCGTTATGCGGTGCTCTTGTTTTGTCCAAGGTTATGCCCCTCAAGACGTTTCCTTTTATCTGAATATATAGTGCAATATTGTGACAAAAAACAAACTTTGGGGAGCATCACCAGTCTCCAACGATTTCTTGTTTTGAATTTGGTTTTTCTTTCAGGGAACAAATGATGGAAAAAAATGTATGATACATTTATATAACACCAATGCGCTCATTTTGTTTACAATCATCATTTTTATGTCCCCCACTATAGTAGTGGGGGACATATTGTTTTTGCCCTGTCTGTTGGTTTGCGCCAACTTTAACATTTGCAATAACTTTTGCCATATTGAAGAAAGCAACTTGATATTTGGCATGCATATGTATCTCATGGAGCTGCACATTTTGAGTGGTGAAAAGTCAAGGTCAAGGTCATTCTTCAAGGTCAAAGGTCAAATATATGGGTCAAAATCGCTCATTTAATGTACACTTTTGCAATATTTCAATATTAAAGATAGCAACTTGATATTTGGCATGCATGTGTATCTCATGGAGCTGCACATTTTGAGGGGTGAAAGGTCAAGGTCATCCTTCAAGGTCAGAGGTCAAATATATGTGGTCCAAATCGCTATTTTATGAATACTTTTGCAATATTGAAGATAGCAACTTGATATTTGGCATGCATGTGCATCTCATGGAGCTGCACATTTTGAGTGGTGAAAGGTCAAGGTCATCCTTCAAGGTCAGAGGTCAAATATATGTGGTCCAAATCGCTATTTTGTGAATACTTTTGCAATATTGAAGATAGCAACTTGATATTTGGCATGCATGTGTATCTCGTGGAGCTGCACATTTTGAGTGGTGAAAGGTCAAGGTCATCCTTCACAAGGTCAAGGTCATCCTTCAAGGTCAAACATCATATAGGGGGACATTGTGTTTCACAAACACATCTTGTCTTATTTAAAATAAAAAGGGCATGAGCTATGATTTTTTTTTAAAGCAGGATGCTAATTTTCAAAAAGGCACATATGTGCAATCAGTTTTGTTATAAATATGGCATATTTTCAATACAACATGTGTTATATATCATGAAATACATATTTTCACATATTATATGTATACAGATCTACTTCATATAACATGATTTTCATTTGAAAAATGTTTCTTAAATAATAACAAGAGAACTGCATAATGGGTGCCAACACTCGGCTGCAGGTGCAGTTTTGAATGGAGGAAAGCTTGTCAGATTTTTTTTTTGTCAGAGTTCACAGTGACCTTGACCTTTGACCTAGTAACCCAAAAATCGGTGTGGCATGTAGAACTTGTCTAGGTGCATCTACATATGAAGTTTCAAAGTTGTAGGTGGAAGCACTTTGATTTTAGAGCAAAATGTCATGGTTTTAGCACGACAAGGTGCGAACGACAAGACAAGCTGGCTATGAAAATACCTAGGGGTTTTCTCAAAAAACAGCCGAGCTAAAAAATAGTTTCACAAGAGCACCGCATAACGGGTGCCAACGCTAGGCTGCAGGTGCAGTTTTGAATAAATGAAAGCATGGCAGAATGTTGTTTTTTTTAGAGGTCACAGTGACCTTTGACCTAGTGACCTAAAAATTGGTCAAGGTTTTAGCACAACGCAGACGTCGGACGACACAAGGAGCTGGCTATGACAATACCTCCGGTTTTCTCCGAAAACAGGCGAACTTATCATTAAAACTTAAAAAAAAAATTCCTGTCTAATGATGTGATCCTATTTAAAAACATATTGGGGGCCCCCAAGACAAGTGGGCAGGGTGGGACCTTTGGGCAATTTAGTGATTCTGTTTAAGCTAGCGGGAACACTGTGAACACTGGCACACATATTTATGGGTTTGAAGTTCAACTAGTTGTAAACAATAGCAAAATAAAACATGTGCACATGATATATAATTGCATTTTATTATACCGTAATAATAAAAATTCCAATAAACATACATGTATTGCACAGAATGAAGCAGCATAAATAATCACACAAGTATAGCAGAAGAGTCCAATCTGACTATTGCAAATATTGATAACTTACAGTACTTGTGTGGCAGGTTTGAAACTTGTGATAAAACAATTCTGTTTAAAGGTTCGACCAAAGATCTATAAATAGATTTATTTATAGATCTTTGGTCTGGCTTACAATAATCTGCTAACAATTTATTCATTTTTTAAACTAATGAAGGCAGAACAATTGACGAACAACAAAATGAAACCAGGTTTTAACATAATAATCTAATTCTAGTTAAGAAATTAATATGTAGTCTAAAGCTAGGTCTGCAGGTAAGTTACCTAAATGTAACATTTCAGCATAAAACCATCCAAACTCGAGGAATAGAGCAGACTATTTTCATATTATAATGTCAATTCAACCAGCCCAAAATGCAATCCCAAGCTTAGTGACATCAACCTACACACATAATTTCAGTGCAATCCCTCCAGCAAAATTTGAATACTTCAGGGAAAACCGTTCTTCTTTTTCAGCAACAGTAACCTTCACCTTAAGTAGGTCATCAATGCTATAATGATAATTAAGAAGTACAAGCATATGTTTTTGACTCAAGCATAGTACCAAAGTATCCAATTTCTAACAAAAAAACTTAAGAGTATGAAAGATATGAGTTACTACC
The DNA here is from genome assembly GCF_020536995.1 of Dreissena polymorpha. NCBI lineage: Eukaryota > Metazoa > Mollusca > Bivalvia > Myida > Dreissenidae > Dreissena > Dreissena polymorpha. The sequence continues at coordinate 102,628,287 of NC_068363.1, forward strand.
TTGCAAAGATTGCAGATTTATAAACCTAAATAATTGTGTATGTTTGACAAAAATACCTACCATTTGTTGTCCAGTTATGCCAACTATCAATATACTTACATTTTACATGCATTTTATTAAAGAACCTAGTTTTCTGTTTGTTAAAAATAGAAAACGATCAACTTCTTGACAATACACAGCTTACCAAAAATGTACTAAGTACATTTTTGCATATTTCAACACATGAACCTTTAAAATGAAACATTAACTTTACAGATATCAGCATGTGATACCATGTTAGTCACATAAAATTGTTTCCCATGACAACAGTTTTGCAATTTGTAGTCAAGGACACAAGAAAACACTTAAAGTTTTAGTTGCATCACACAAGGTCCACATCTCTTCCTATTCAACCCCAGGCTTGGGACTTGCAGTAATGAAGAACCAATTTGCCATCACTGCCAAAACACTGAAAAGAAAAAAATTTGATGCAACTATCGAAATGCATTTTTCCATTGAAGTGGTTTTCCAAACAGCAAAAAGGGAACATTTTAATAATCAAAAGATGTGTTTGTCAGAAACACAATGCCCCTATTGCGCCGCTTTGAAGCCATATATTTGACCTTGAAAGATGACCTTGACCTTTCACCACTCAAAATGTGCAGCTCGATGAGATACACATGCATGCCAAATATCAAGTTGCTATCTTCAATAATGCAATAGTTATTGCAAAACTTTAACCAAGGTTAAAGTTTTGGGACACACACAATGAATGACAGACAGGCCAAAACAATATGCCCCGATCTTTCGATCCAGTGGCATAAAAATAATCATGGATTGATAGAAATCCAATAGTACACATTGTGTACTACACAAGTATGCACCAGTCAATAGTTTCCACTGAGTAGAACAGGCTTTTTGCCTCATAATCAAGCCAGTATTGGAGAAAACTTAAAGCTTAACAGTCTATTTATAATTGACATTGTTCTTAACATATTGTTCACAGAAATGTTTTTTTGTTTTTTAATCAAATAAATAAACAAATAATTATATATAAATAAGCTTACTCACATCAAACACAGATCCCACTTCTGAGTCTAAAGCTGGGGCAAACGACTGGTTTACATACAGGAACTGACAAAAGTAAACAACATTTAAACATACATGCATGCGGGGAACTTTATTTATTAACACATTCTTTGACATGTGAATAAAGGTAACTGATTGATTCGACTCTTTGGAATGGTCAAAATTGTAAACGCTTGTATTAATGTTCATCATGGACATACTGTTCTTCACAGAGAATGCTATAAAATAGAATAAATTCTGCTGGTAAAAGAAGCTCAAAATAAACTTAAATTCAAAATAAATATCAGTAAGTTGTAAAGAAATAAGAGATGTGTTTGTCAGAAACGCAATGCCCCCTACTGCGCCGCTTTGGAGCCATATATTTGACCTTTAACCTTGAAGGATGACCTTAGCCTTTCACCACTCTAAATTTGCAGCTCCATGAGATACACATGCATGGCAAATATCAAGTTGCTATCTTCAATATTGCAAAGGTTATGGGCAATGTTAAAGTTTTCGGACGGAGTCACGGATAGATGGATGGATGGACTGACGGACAGTTCAACTATATATATGCCACCCTACAGGGAGCATAAAAACAGATAGAATAATGTAATGGCATTCAAGAATGAACTGTCAAAGTGGCAACATTTGCGATAATTTAGTTTTACTACGCCTCAACTGATAAACCCAACACTGAAATACTTACTATAGATTCTCCTGATTCCAGCTTGATTAATTTGCTTAGGAATGTAGATATGTAAGCAATCCTCTTGTTCCGTTCAAGTGTATACTTCTTCTTTTTCAAAATTGGTGCATCCCCTGCAGCCTTCAGAAGTACATTTACTGAAATAAAATACATAATTACGTAATTAGTCAAGTTTTCTGACACTATAAATTTTCGGACACCCCATGGCTAAAAAAAACATTTGTTTGCCACTTAATTTTCAGACATAAGGTATTTCGTCCATAATTAATTACTCTAAAGTTTCGGACAGTGTATTTTACAGCGCTATTTTACCAGATTACTAGCCTGTTTTGCTTAGGTATCTGACTTTTCAATGATGCTTTTTACGATCGGATTAACGTCATGAAAACTCGCACATGAGTGCCTGGGGGCAATGGACATTACATTTGCGATATTGGGTCAATAACCATACCAGGGGTTTTTCTGCCTATTTTGGGAAATGGAGTCTGACCAAATTGGGAATTTTTTATCTACAAAATTGGCCATTTGGGGAATTTTTGCTTCGATGAAACGGCTCATTTGGGAAAAAATTGTGAATTTAAAGTTTTGACGCCGATTTGAGGCCATATATTTGACCTTTGACCTTGAAGAATGACCTTGACCTTTCACCACTCAAAATGTGCAGCTCCCTGAGATACACATGCATGCCAAATATCAAGTTGCTATTCTCAATATTGCAAAAGTTATTCATTTATATTGCAAAAGTTTAAGCAAGGTTAAAGTTTGGTGACAGAATGACAGACAGACACAATGGCCAAAAACAATTTACCCCCATCATTCGATCCGGCAGCATAAAAATCACTAAACATATTATTTAACCCATACATGTAAGGAGGACATAATTTAATTGATATATATAAGATTATAATGTCATATTATACCTTTAATCATAAGACACTAAATGCTCAGTGATTTTACTAGCTGTTTGTAGGCAACCAGCCATTTCCAAAAATGTGCCAGACTATCCTATTAGCTTCAACTGTTATTGCATACCATAATGCACTAACCACTAGGTGAAGGAGATAGAGCAAGCATTAAAAATTTGAAATTAACATAATAGACATTATATTAGCTGTGGTTAAGGAGTGGGTAAGTCTGAAAATCTTTTCAGTGTTGCTTTTTCCTGAAAATTGTTGCTTGTTGTATTCAGTCAAAATTTATTTTTACTGGTTGATTGGTCATTATTACAAAATATGCAAACCGTGCTTTGTGATCACACATTTTGCGTCATGTAATTACGCATGTTCAATACAAATTCTCCCACCCACAATTCACTTTGTTTATGCACTTACCTAAAATGGCAGATGTTTTTTGTTTTTTAAATTCTGAAATATATTTTGGTTTTTAAAAATAGAAATTGTAAATATACAGGGTAAAGGGGTAATGGATAGAGTTAGAACATGTATGTATCCAGTGATTAACACATACGGTTAGGTTTACTATACCAGTCTTGTTCTGAGAAAACAGGGCATAATGCATGTGGGTAAGTGTTATCTCAGATTAGCCTGTGCAATCTGCACAGGCTAATCAGGGACAACACTTTCTGATTTTATGACATTTTTCTTTTGAATGAAGTCTCTTCTAAGCAAAAATCCAATTTAGGCAGATAGCAGGCCTTTTCCGCTCCATTTTGGGAAAACGCCACACTGGAAATTTGGGAATTTCGCGTCGTGAAAAACCCCATTTTGGGAAACAAATTAATCGAAAAACTGGCTGAATTGGGAAAAATAATAGCATGTAAATAGTGTTTCTTATATTTCAAAAAAGCTGTTAACTGGTAAATAACGACTATTCTGATAACATATTATTAAAATTTACCAAAATATTATGAACATGTGTGATAAGTGCAGGTTTTTTATCTGATTTTGTGGAAAGGGCCTGGCCTGTTTCGAGATGGAAAAAAAACGCACAAAACGCCGGATTTTGGAGAAAATAATGAAAGTCTTAAATAATCAATTTAACATATTTTACTGTTTTTATAACAAATTCAAGGCAACAAATAATTTAATTATGCAATATTTTCTACACTGGATCTTGTTAACTTATATTTAAAGGTTAAAAAAAAAAAAAATTGGGGGGGGGGGAAATAGGGAATTTTTTTTCAATTGGGAAAAAACAACCAGATTTGCATTGGGAATGGGGCCGAATTTCAGACCCGTGGCGTATTCTGTGCTTCCTTATATGAGAAGTTATCAGTTGACTTTTCTGAGCAATAATTCAACTCTAAGCTTTATAGCCCAATGGGCTGCTTATAGTTGCAATGCGCTCTCTCTTGTCCATGGGTGCAAAATGTTATCAACAATGCAAGGGTTAAGGAACACTGAAACTGCAAGAACTTATTAAAGTTTACCTATCTAAACCATAAACTCATCCAAATGGTACCATTAAAGCAAGAAATAAGTGATTTTATTGACTTAGGTTTTATTTTGTACGCTGTATCCGCCATATTGATAAATTGACCCAATATTGGTTAGGTCGCAGTACACCAATATTTTGCACGTCAGGTTATGTGCTCCAGCCTTTAAAGTCGATAACGATGTGTTATTCAATACAGAATACACTGTTTCAAATTTTAACATAAACATATCAGCGAGAAAAGTGTGTTGAAACATGGTCGTGTTTTTATAGGGTGCATGCAAAGGATAACATCCGTAGGTTGCCATTCAGGTAAATTTAACATGTTTATGAAGTTTATTCATTATTTTCCTCAATTTGTCTCAAATGACGTCTGTTTAGTGAAGCGCACAGATTCTCTGCGCTGAACTGCACCCATGTTTATGAAGGGATGCATATGGACTCCCAGAGCTGCCATAGCGAAAATTATTAAAGGCTCTGGGAGTCCGTTTATATGGACTACAGTTGACGTTACTTATCAAGAATTGGCAATCGCGAAAATTATGGTGGACGAACCAGTTATCGAACACCTAAGAAATTACGTTAAAAATGAAACACTTAAAATGACAAAAACAGTTTGTTTTAACAAATGACTAACAGTTCAATCATTGAATGATTTATCTGTAAAGTTTTCCAGCAAACTACCTTCAAGAATTCATAACAATGATTCCCTGGTTATTGTCACCTTTAGCAGACAAAACAAAATGGGGGCCGATATAAACATGACCTATTAAATGACACTTAAATACTACTCCAGTATATACAAAGTCACATGACTATCACGTGATCCGGACTCGTCGAAAAAATCTGCGTCTGCTGCAATCAAAATTGCAAACGGAAATATGCTCTTTGGTGTGTAAATGCACATTTTGATAAATGCATTTAAAAAGTAATAGCAAAAAGCACATCAAACGGGGTAAATAACAATAAATGCATTCCTTTAACCTGTTTTCGGCGCGTTTGTTTCAAGCTAAGTAGGCAAGTAGGTCATGGACTTCATGTGCGACCATTTGTTTATCAATGTGACATCATGCGCACTTTTGGGCGTGTGTATACAGAACCAAAACAAAACGTCCGATAATAGGTGTTGTTCGATAACAGGTACTTACACGATACAAACAAAGTCCATTATTAGCACTTATCATTATAAATACGACATGCCTTTTGATTTAGTTTGTGTCGGGCTTGTTGGACCTTCAGTATCGTTTTCACCAGCAGCAACGTCCTCTTTACTTTCCTGTTTATTATCATTAACTTCACTGGAACCAGTATCTGTTGACATTTTACCGGAAGTTATTTTTAGACTGGGACATGACAATTGTAAAACCGATTAATTCAAACCAGTCAATATCGCTCTAGATCTTAACCTGACACGTGTGCGTCTAACTTAACATTCTGCAAAGGATGTCCTCGGACGAAGCTTTAAGAAATGGTAAATTTATAAATTATACTGCACAGTTAAACGTTATAAAATAAGTTTGTATCGATATGTTCATGTCAGAAATCAAAATTACATAATACAGATATTGTAAATTGTCCCCAAATCCCACAAGTTCTTGAAGTTGTTAGTGTCAGAGGTTAGTTGAAATAATCCAGCTCCAAGGTACTTACCCTGTGGATCATTGATAGATGCGCGTATGTACTCATAAAAGCTCAAAGCCTTTAAGAAAAACTCTGTCAGAGGTTAGTATAGCTTAAGTTCATTTACATTCTGTACGTATGATAAGCTTCTGATCTAAGGCAAAGATTGCCCATTTTAATTTTTGCCTCTGTAGGGTTTTACGCATCCTCATGAACAAATGGTCCGAAATTGATAAATGTTTATGTGCACTTTACTTTAAGGGTGCATATTAAAAGGTCATTCTGCTCTATTGATTTTAAGGGAGTTATTGTCTTTTGCATAATAATTCATTTCCACATTAAATCTCATGTGCAGCATACTAGTCCAACTTGTTGACACTCTCAAATATTAAGCTTCTTTTTATATTAGTAATATGAGGAGCTCCAAAGAATTAAGCCCATAAAGGCATATATAAAGTATCTCTAAATTCTTTTTGCATCTTATAAATAAGACTAGCAGCATACCTTCATAAATCAGGTTAGCAGCATACCTACTATAGTTGCAACAATTTAACACTCAGCTTTATAACACAAAGGGTCCCAGAGCTGCCATAGCAAAATCATCAAAGGACGGAGAGTACATTTTTATGGACTACATACCTACTGGCCCTTTTATTATTAATCTGACATTGTCTTATCAATTTAATGTTTCTGTGGCAGACACTTTAGGCTAGATTGAACTTTACTGGTACGCAGTTGTTTACCACTATCGACAAAGCGGGGGTTTGGGGGCAGTAGCCCCCGATACTAAGGAAATATATAGGATAAAAAAGATTATAAGGTGTTGCGTTAGTTGTTATGTGTAAGGTGTTAGGGTACGCTGTTTTATGACAAGTGTTGCGTACTGGTGAAGTTCAATCGTCCCGACACTTTATATCCATACATTTACAAAGTGCACCATTGGGAGCATCCATCAATTTCATTTTTTTGGACCTGAAAATGATGGTACAGCATGTTCTTGATGCCTAATGTACAGTTATTGATTATTCAAAAGTGTTAAAAATGTTTTTGGAGAAATCATGATAGAAATCTAACTTCTTTTTTGCCACCTCTAACTCCAATAACTGCTTCTTATTAATCACAAGTGCTCAGTGCATCTATTCCTATGTAGTAATATCTGTCCACTACTTTAACATCTATTACACTATAAGATTGAATATAAATATAGAAATATAGATCTAATATAAAATTCATGAGAGAAATTCAGTAAAACATTGCATTGTAAACAAAATACATTACAGTGCCTTCCTCAGGAATTTTTTCAGGCGCCCCGGGGCCGACCGGGGTGGGTTCGGGAGGGGTGTCCCCTCACGACGTTTTTTTTTTAATTTAACGTGTCAATTCACGTTCTGTGGTGCGTTATAACTCAAAGAAAAACAGCGTCAAAAGACGTCATTTGGTGCGCTATGACTCTTCAAAAAAATCCCCCAGTCATTTAAAAATATATTTTTTTATATTGTTTAATTGTTTTAAAACTTTTCCGCACAGATAGTAAAATCCCGACTCGAACGATTCCCCAATACATCCGTTTCAACCCGACTCTATTACTGTATACTTACTATTTTTCAAGTTTCTATTTATTACCCGATAATCCCGTTTATTCCGTTTTTATCAATCTCTTTCTGGTAAATATTTACGATAAAAGCTTTCAGTTATTACTTCAACACAAACCTTGCCATTTTTTAAGTGACTATTTATAGATTTGATGAAATATTGCCTCTGAATATGCGTCAATCCCCTGACCTGGTGTGGGCTTGTTAAAACGCTCAATACACGCCATTTGTATGCAATAGACGCGACGTTGTACATGCTGCATAATTTTCGCGCTCTTTTTAATTGAGAAAAAGATTCGACACAAAATAAATTTGCACTGCTAATTTGAAGCAAAAATATTTAACGTTGCGGTAACATTTACATTCGGAAGTGTGTTTCGGATTAAAAACGCGTTAACATCGACTTACGGGAATGGGTTTCGGATTACAAATTTAATTATTCCCATTTGAGATTTCAACAAATATTAACCGTTGCGTTATAAATTCAACGATAATTTGTTTAAACACTTTACGAGTCGAATAAATGTTTTGACGGAATTATGCATGAAATTCACGTTGTCCACGAGGATCTTCTAACTATCGATTATCGGACGAAACATTTGCAAGTGTGCGTAATTAATTCAACGAAAATTTGTTAAAGCGCATTACGTGTCGAATAAATGTCAGAAAAACGAGGTGAATCAGTTCTATAAATGGACATATTGAAATATACATGTACTGGAATTAAATAAATTGTTATCACATAATTGTAACCGGGAGTCATTTGCACAACTTACTCGCTATAATAATTAATTGTTTACCACTTGCAATTTAAATTAACACTTGTTTACAGTAAAAAGGTGTGATGATGATGCCCGAAACCGTCTTTAATGTTCTATACTGTACTTATTACCGGTTTTATATTACTCAAATGGTACAACTTCTTGCTAATCAAGCTGCGATAAACTCTTCCTTCATGCCCGACGTCAATCAAAAATAATGGTCGATAGTTAACTCCGCCCTCATAAGCATTCGCGTAACCGATTGGACGATGAACTTCACAGTTTGACGACTGGAAAGTTACCAGATACATCCTTGTCAGCATTTAAATGACCGTGTAATGTGGCAAGAATAATCGATACGCGCGTCATGCTATTCTCTTATCAGTGGATTATCCATTACCCCATGTGGTGTTTATGGCGATTACTTGTGAAAGTAGGTACCGAGTGCTCTTTTAAAACAGGGAATATTGATACACTGATAGGGAAACCTTGATTTTTTTTTGACAATCTACACTTTCTTTTACTGAAGAATACACTGATCGGAAAATTTCAGGCGCCCCGGGGACTCTGATTTCGAAATTCAAGCGCCCCGGCAAGGGGCGCTTAAATGGCCTGCGGAAGACCCTGCATTATGTTGAAAATTTTCCTTATAGTTGCAGTTACTCACACAAAAAAGCCTCTTGACAATTATCTGTGCAGACTGCAAGGCTGATCTGGGACTACACTAAACACAAATGCATTAAGCCCAGTTTTATCAGAATGCTGCTCAATTTATGTTCATGCAGGTGTCCGAGCAAATCTGAAAGCCTGGATTGAGAAGTTGCGATGTGGTTGGGATCTTGAAAAGCAGGCATTCTTCAAGAAAAAGTTCATCCAGAGACTGAGGGAGTCTCCAGTAGCCATAGAAACAGATAAAGCCAATGAGCAACATTATGAGGTCCCAACAGAGTTTTTCTTGACTGTAAGAAAATTTAGTTATTATGTACCTCTTTTGCATATAAGACACAATATTTATGTCAAAATGACTGCAACATTTTATGTCATGATTCCATTTCTTAGTGTATTGAAAACATTGATTGAATCCTATTCAGTTACTTGGAATATACAGTTTTATATTTATTGCAAAATATTGAATAAAAGTTATAATACTGTATGTTGGTAACTTTGTAAATAACTGCCTGTATGCAAGCTTAAACAATGAAAGCAATCATCAAAGATTATCTGTATAATTTTAAAATCTTCATCGTTTAAACAATGGATCTACATAAAGATATTGCCCACATGAAAAACAGTATGTTAAAATATAGGGAACATGATATATATTGCTATGGCGTAGTGGGCATTGTGCCTGTAAGACACCAAGTACTGGTTCTTCCCAGGTTACATATGGAGATCGTTTCTATAACACTTAAGTTATCAATCAATACAGCGGAGCTTAAGTAAATAGGTTTCCACTAATTATACATATGATGTGTAAAAGTAAATAGGTTTCCACTAATTATACAATCATATGATGTGTTAAATATTAATCTTATTTTTGATAAGGTTAAATGAGTTTTGATAAATTATATTATAAATTTACACTAACACTAGCTGTAAGGTTTAAAGATCATATTAATTGAATCAGGGTTTGCTTTTTGACCCCAATTAAATGTAGCTACAGGTAAAATATAGGTTAGTTGTAGTCCAAATATTTACCATTGTTGAACTCTTTTCATAGCCTGTTTACTGCTGTGTGAGTTTGAAGTTATGTTTCTATATTTGGAGCTAAATATTGTATCTTGAAACTGATGCATTTATTGTCCTGATGAAATCTGTGCTAAATCACGGTCTAGGTTAATTTATTTATGTGTGTTTGAAATTAGATTACGCGTCCTTATAACAAGAAAAATGTATTTAAAGGAATCATTTAACATACTTAGTTTTTAACTATAGAAAAAAAAAACGCAGTGAGACTAACACTTTTATTTCAGTTTCACAACTATCTGTTATACTTTGTAATTGTCAAGGATTCTTGGCAGATTTAAATAGAAACATAGTCATGCAATTGGATCTTTTGTGAAAAGAAGGGAAGCCAGAGACGCTAGCTTAGAGCTGGACAACAGATATGAGAATCATAGGTTTGATTCTAGGTGTACTCCACCTACTCTTGGTTGGGTAAAGGTCAGCAGATCTTTTCTACAGCCATGATCTTTTCTCTGATTCAAGTATGGTGGTTGCCAGTTATCCGCATGTGCAATAAGTTGTTGAAGACCAGCGTAATCAGGAAAAATGTTGAAAGGTACAATTACTTGGCTTAATTTTTATTTGAGTCAAATATTGTTGAAAACTGAAGAAGGTCCAAGTGAAAAAAACTGAAAAATTATTGGCCATATATTTTAAATGCTGATAGAAATACATGTACTTTATTTCAGGTTCTTGGCAAGAGGCTGAAGTACAGTGGTTGTGACTGGCCAGACGGTTGTTCATCACTGGAACAAGGTAAAGGATTGGGCGTTGAACGATTGTATCTCACAATCAATTATGCAGTGCTCTGTGATAAAGGGGGTTGAATGCATGTGCGTAAAGTGTCCTCCAAGATTAGCCTGTGCAGTCTGCACTAGATAATCAGGGACGACACTTCCTGCTTTAATGATATGTTGCATTTCAAGAAAGTTTCTTCTTAGCAAAAAAATCAAGTTTAGGCTGAAAGTGTTGTCCCTGATCAATCAATCAATTTTTTCCTTTCCATAAATGAGGTGAATTTAGGCTTAACTTATCAAAATCTCAAATTGGTGAAAAGCACCCTGAGATTATTCTTCTTTAAAAAAATAGAGATGGGTTGATGCATTTTATGTCTACTACAGTAAAATAGAGATGGGTTGATGCATTTCATGTCTACTACAGTAAAATAGAGATGGGTTGATGCATTTCATGTCTACTACAGTAAAATAGAGATGGGTTGATACATTTCATGTCTACTACAGTAAAATAGAGATGGGTTGATGCATTTCATGTCTACTACAGTAAAATAGAGATGGGTTGATGCATTTCATGTCTACTACAGTAAAATAGAGATGGGTTGATGCATTTCATGTCTACTACAGTAAAATAGAGATGGGTTGATGCATTTCATGTCTACTACAGTAAAATAGAGATGGGTTGATGCATTTCATGTCTACTACAGTAAAATAGAGATGGGTTGATGCATTTCATGTCGACTACAGTAAAATAGAGATGGGTTGATGCATTTCATGTCTACTACAGTAAAATAGAGATGGGTTGATGCATTTCATGTCTACTACAGTAAAATAGAGATGGGTTGATGCATTTCATGTCTGCTACAGTAAAATAGAGATGGGTTGATGCATTTCATGTCTACTACAGTAAAATAGAGATGGGTTGATGCATTTCATGTCTACTACAGTAAAATAGAGATGGGTTGATGCATTTCATGTCTACTACAGTAAAATAGAGATGGGTTGATGCATTTCATGTCTACTACAGTAAAATAGAGATGGGTTGATGCATTTCATGTCTACTACAGTAAAATAGAGATGGGTTGATGCATTTCATGTCTACTACAGTAAAATAGAGATGGGTTGATGCATTTCATGTCTACTACAGTAAAATAGAGATGGGTTGATGCATTTCATGTCTATTACAGTAAAATAGAGATGGGTTGATGCATTTCATGTCTACTACAGTAAATAGAGATGGAATCATGGGTTGATGCATTTCATGTCTACTACAGTAAAATAGAGATGGGTTGATGCATTTCATGTCTACTACAGTAAAATAGAGATGGGTTGATGCATTTCATGTCTGCTACAGTAAAATAAGAATGACAAAAACATAGAGAAGACATTTACACAAATTTTAATAAATATATTCTATAAAAAAGACTATTAGGAAATACATTTTAAGAAATAATCGGTCTTAAAATTGCTTAAAGACATTTATTGAGGCCCATTAGGTCACTTTAAAAATGTGCCACTCCTGATAAAGAGTGGTAGATCCTGCAAATACTAGGTGGCTGTTTTAACAGTTGGGTTTTTACTTTAACCCTTTCCCACTTAGAAGCAAAGTGAAAATGGCTATGTGCAAACAGCATAAAACCAGAACAGCCTGTGAGTTACTCACAGTCTGTACAGGTTTTATGCTGTTTGCTGCTCAGTATCTAACGGTTGGAAATGAAGCCTTTAAAACCTGAATCTAGTAAGAAGTCTTTAATAGAATTTAACTTTCTGAGAGACTACAAGCTCCTCAAAATACGTATCTAAGTGGGAAAGGAATAAAATATGATCAAAGTATCGGAAATCATTTGTAAAATGACCATTTTAATTTTAGCTGAAGACATATCACTAAAACTTATATGTGAACGAGCTGGCATACAAGACGGGCAATCAGTTTTAGTAAGTGTGATATCTAGTTGAACCTTGTTATATCAAAGTGGCTGGGACGGATTGAATTACTTTAAAATAATGATCATTCAATTATGACATTTCTATATTATATTTATCTTAACGAGTTTTGATGATCACAATGCTATATAAATGTGTTTGTTGTCTTTCCCACAAATGACTGGACATTCAAAAATTCTAAAGTTTTTTTTACACTTTTATTGCCTTAATTCACAAATGTGATCATAGATAAAAAATATATATAGTCGTTTTCAATTTCATGACTGGTTTTATGGTTCCTTGAGTGATTAAATTATACTTGTTAAGCTTCGAATGTTGTATTTATTTAAATTTTAAACATGATTATCACCAGTTAATAACATGGATTTGATTTTAGTTAATAGTTCTCTTTTGAATGGTCAATTTGTAAACATAATTTTTGAAATTGACAATACATGTTTAGTTAACCTGCTTAATGTGATCTAATGTGATAATCTTGTATTTGGTTTTGAGCATTGTGTGTCTTGAATGGTCAATTTGTTTGCCCTATAGAGGGCACATTTGTCATCCAACTTTGATGAAACTTGATAAGAATCGTAACTTTATCTAGACTTGATCATATCTGTGTCACATGCATCCAAAAAGGAAGTCACCAAGTCAATTTTTTTAATAGCTTGTTAACAAATTAGGGGCTACATGGTTCATTCAACCTTCATGGAACTTGTTCATAATGTTTGTTATGACAATATCTTGGCTGATTTTGACACTGGGTAATCATCGTCCAAAGCACGGTCACAAGTTAAAATCTTAAATGAACTTGAAACCACTCTAGAAGCCACATTTATGATTCAATCTTGATGTAATTTTGTCAGAATATTTTATTTCTTGAAATATTCTAGATCTTTTGTGAATATGGGCAAAGAATGTCAAATACCAGGTTACAAGTTTAAATCTAAAATAAAATTTGTTACCACTGTAGAGGCGCCAATTATGACTCATGACTAAATTTTGACGTAACTGGATCAGAATGTATATCTTGCTTTTGCTTAACCTTATGCTTAGGCACAGTTTTATTTTGTGACACATGCATCCAAAATGAGATCACCTGGTAAAATCTCTCTAAAACCTTGTTACCATTCTAGATTTCTCATGTGTAATTAACTTAGATTGAACTTGGCCAGAAAATTAATCTTGACACTGCCTATGCCAAGTTGGAATCAGAGTCATGTGGGTTCAAAAACTAGGTCACCAGGTCAAGCCTTCAACAACTGTTGTACCTTGAACTCAGATGAGAGCTTCAGGGTTATATTTTCCCCCTTTTTGAGAATTTCGCGTAAAAGACATGTTCACAAATCACTGAAAAAAAGAAACAACACTGATGTGCTGATGGTAGATTATGATTGATGCGCTCTCTTCGGTCGTTTCAGGACCTGGGCTGTGGATGGGGCTCTCTGTCCTTGTATATCTGCGAGAAGTTCCCGAGATGTCAAGTGACCTGCGTGTCCAACTCCAATACGCAGCGGGCCCTTATTCAGCAGAGGGCACAGGAGAGAGGCTTCCAGGGCCGCCTTGAATGCATCACGGCTGATGCCAACGTCTTCTACACGGCTAATCGATTTGATAGGATTTGCTCCATCGAAATGTTTGAGGTGGGGACTTAAATTGTGTTCTTAATTATGATAATTTACTTTTCTCATAACATGGAGAACTATGCATAGGGTGTTCTTATGCATTAAGTCTACTGTTAAGATGATTGTATTTGATTTTTTTAAAGTGTATATGGCATATGACATATTTGCTATAAATGTGTCTTATCACGTATACTGCCTGCTTAGCCCCAGACTGGCTAGCACAATTGCTCTGCTTCCAGCTAAAAAGTAACACATGGTGGCGGCAAGACTGAGCAGATGAGCTATACAAATAGCTACGCATGCTGCATATTTCATAAAAACCCATTTTTGCCCAGCGCAGGTTATATATGGCATTTATACAGAAATGTCCTTTGCTCAGCACAAGAAAAATATGAAATAGCAATGCACGAGTGCCCTTCTGGCCCTTGCAAGCTGGTAAATTGATTTTAACTTAGGAATTGTCTCTGTGTGTTATAATATATATGGTATTCGTGTACAAGTAGATCTTTTTTCTCAGTACATGAACTAGACATATATGACACAGATCATCCCCCTATATTTCACATTTGTCTCAAAACTCCAGTTACATCGAAACAATTTTAACCAAAATATATTTGTGCAAATATTAACCTTCTGGATGATTTATGGTACATATATTTGTACAATTCAATTCCTAAAGCATCAATACTTGTGATACGTGCAACACAAGGGCAAAAGTCTTTCTTTGCTTAAAATGGGCCATAGAAGTTCTTTTTTGCATGAAAGAGGGCACCGCTTGTGGAAAAAAATTGGAGCCAAAACATGGAGGAGCACAAGTTCTCCTGATGGTGAATATGTTGGTGAAGTTTCTTCAATCTATAAACAATAACTTGTGAAAAATAAAAATCCAGATGGACAAGCAAGGACAATTTGGGAGCCATTGATTATTTGCCTCTAAGCACAAGGCCATACAAACTTTAGAGATCATACTGATGCAGAGGGTGAATACACATGCGTTAAGTTTTGTCTCATATCATATCAGCCTGAGAAGTCCACACAGGCTAATCTTTGACAACACTTTACGTACAAGCCTTAAATCCTGTTTCCCAGAGAAAGGCCCGCATGATGTGTTGAATATGAGCCGCGCTCTGTGAAAAGGGGGTTTAATGCATGTGCCTAAAGTTTCATCCCAGATTAGCTTGTGCAGGGTGCACAGGCTAATCAGGGGGACCCTTCCGTCTGGATTTTTGCTAAGAAGAGCTTTTCTATAAACAGAAAATATTATAATATTATATTATAAAAGCGGAAAGTGTCTTCCCTGATTAGCCTAAGCGAACTGCACAAGCTAATCTGGGATGACACTACGCACATGCATTAAACCCCCTTTTCACAGAGCAAGGCTCATATGTTTCAGCACATGAAGAACTATGAGGTGCTGATGCAGAGGGTCTCCTCATGGCTCAAGCCAGCAGGAAAGCTGTTCATACAGGTCCTATGCCACAGTCGCTTCCCATACGCCTTTGACACGAAGCCAGGCTCTGACACGGAGTGGATGGCAAAGAACTTCTTTACGGGTGGTACCATGCCCTCTGTGGACTTGTATCTATATTTTCAGGTATTAGATTTAATCTTGCACTTTCAAAGCTCATCCCTTTTTTGCAATGCTTATGACAAAATATTGCAAAAGCAGTGTTTTTAATCCTTTTTAGTGTCTTTAAATTACCGGTATGTTAAACCAGTTAATTTTGTCAAAAGGAACTTGCGTAGATTTGAAAAGTGGTAATATTTTTTAGATGTTGGATTTGGGATTTAAGGTGAATATATAAAACACAGACGTGTAAATCCAACTATTTTCATATAAACAAATTATTTTGTTTTTTAATTGCCTACAAGATTTCTCTCCTATGATTTACAAAACGTTTTTTATGTTACATATTAAGCATACAAATAAATTCTTTTAATTATACAAAACCTTGATAGGTTATTTAATGTTCAATCTCACCTTCTGGCAGCAGATACACCTCAAATTTGTATGTATGATTTTTTCCAGAATGGCGTGCGGATTGAAGACTACTGGATTATTAATGGCAAGCACTACAGTCGGACACTTGAGGCTTGGCTTACACGATTAGACGAAAACCGGGACAAAGTAATGGATGTTCTACGCAAGGCATATGGTGAAGACGCAGACCAACAAATGTTTAACTGGAGGCTTTTCTTCATTTTCTGCTCGGAAGTGTTCGGATACGACGGTGGAAATGAGTGGATTGTATCGCAGCATTTGTTCAAGAAAAATCAGTTGAGTTCTTTGTAAAAAAACAACGCAGGAAGCAAGCTGAATCCACCAGAAATCACCATCGTATATCCTTTATTTAGCAAATATTGCTATTTGTTAGTCTGTCACACACTAAACTGCTTTCGTTTGATTATCAATTTAATTTCGCGTAGGTTATACTGCACACTTAAACTTTAAATAGTTGCAGAAGTTAATTTTGTGAATGTAATTATATTCACCCCTTTATGGTTCATAACTTTAAATGTTTACTTTTTAATCAGTAAAATGTATTGTTAGTCAGCTTCTTTGAAAGTGACCGCCATGTTAAGTTCAGGCGCGAACTATTTTTCGTCTGTAAGCTAGGTCTCGACATCTGATCAGTATTAACATTTTTGTTTTTTAAACCCCCACAAACGAAGTTTAGGGGGGTATATAGGAGTGAACTTGTCTGTCGGTCGGTCTGTCGGTCCGTAATAAATGTCCGCTCTCTAATTCAAGTAGTTTTCATCCGATCTTCACCAAACTTGGTCAGAAGTTGTATCTACATGATGTCTAGGCCAATTTCGAACATGGGCCTTGCCGGGTCAAAAACTAGGTCAAAGGGTCATTTAGTGCGTTTTAAACATTCAGCATGTTGTTCTCTCTTCTTCAAGTAGTTTTCATCTGATCTTCACCAAACTTGGTCAGAAGTTTTATCTAGATGATCAGTGCTCACTCTGGCCTTCAGAAAATAATAGCCATAATTTTTTTCCTTAAAAAAATAATAGCCAAAACATATGCGGACTTTTCCGCAAAACGGTACTGAAGGCAAAAAAAAAAAGAAAAACAATGAATCTCATTTTATCTATGTTTTATGAAATGTATATCTATTGGTTTTAAGTTATAATTTAAATATATACTTAAAAACAAGCATAATATCAGTGTGTCATTTTCTTATAAAATATTATCATGGCTTTACAATAAAGAATACATTCAATGTTGTGGGTGTGACTTAACAAACCAGATCTAAGCTCCAGTTACATACACATAAGAATTAAGGGCAGAGGCCCCAACCCACCCAGAGCCCTGGGCTATACTATTTTTTATAGTTTTTCCAATTGCAATTTTTGGTGAATACAACTCGAAATATTATCAACCACACCTTCCGTATCACCGCATGTGTATTCGTCATTCTATTTTTGCTATTATGAACTTCGAAAATAAATCATAATCGACGAAAAAATACAGAATCCGAAAACGGTAATCCGAAAAATTGTACGCGTTTTGCACATGAAATATGCATAATATAAAATATTAATATGCATAATCTAAAATGTGCATATCGTTCGACTACTTTATCTCTTTATACGACGTTTGCCATCGGCCGCAATATTGTAGGCAGAGGCCAATATCAATTGTAAATGATTTATTCCATCAATTAACGTCACAGCGCGTGAGTTAAAATACACCACCTCAGTGTAATTCCAAACACGTGTTTGCTGGCCATGGAATATGCCGGGTCCCTTTGAATTGGAAAAACCAGGTTACCTGGTTAAAAATTGAAATCATTATGTTAAAGCAGACGACAACAGCGGTAATTACGGGGATAATTAGTTGATGGCGATTAAATAATTATTTCATCAAGCAATGTTCAGCGTAATCTAATTGCAGAAAAAACGGCGTGAAAAACTAAACCAGCCGACAATATAAGCGGCGATTTCATGACGATTAAATAATAATTGGCGAAAATTTATCAAAGATCTAACAGTTACCGATAATTGGTAAAGCAAGGGGAGATTAAAAACGTTTTTTCCGAAATATATCACTGCTGTCGGACACTGATTGAGAAAAACGCTCCAGGCCACAATGTCGCAAAAGTTATTGACGCGTGTATGACAATACACAGGGTCGAGTGTGTACACAGGTAATCTCGTTTATCGATTTTCCTGCTTGATGGACCGATTTGCAGGCGTTTCGCATTCGCCGGACAACATTAAGAGGCAATTTGTTTTTTGATGTAGGAGGATAAAATAATCGCCATTTTTTCTAGACAATTTTAAGAAATAATAGCCAGTTGGATAAAATAATCGCCATTGGCGATAATGTCTGGCAGCAGCGTGAGCACTGGATGATCTGAAGGCCATGTTCGAACATGGGCCAGGCCAGATCAAAAACAAGGTCACAGGGTCACTTAGTACGTTTTACACATTGAGCATAGTGTCCGCTCTCTATTTCAAGTAGTTTAAATCTGATCTTCACCACACTTGGTCAGAAGTTGTAACTAGATGATGTGTAGGTCAAGTTCGAACATGGGCCATGCCGGGTCAAAAATAGGTCACGGGGTCACTTAGTGTTTTAAACCTCACCATGTTGTCCGCTCTATAATTCAAGTAGTTTATATCCAATCTTCACCAAAATTGGTCTGAAGTTGTATCTTGATAATGTCTAGGGCAAGTTTGAATATGGGTCATGCCGGGTCAAAAACAAGGTCACGGGGTCACTTAGTGCGTTTTAAACATCACAATGTTGTCCGCTCTCTAATTCAAGTAGTTTTCATCCAATCTTCACCAAACTTGGTCAGAAGTTGTATCTTGATGATGTCTAAGTCAAGTTTGAATATGGGTCATGCCGGGTCAAAAACTAGGTCACGGTGTATCTTTGTGCGTTTTAAACCTCACCATGTTGTCCGCTCTCTAATTCAAGTAGTTTTCATCCTCACCAAACTTGGTCACAAGTTTTATGTAAATGATTTCTAGGACAAGTTTGAACATGGGCCATTTCGGGCCTAAAACTAGGTCAGGGAGTCACTAAGTGCGTTTTTAACATTCAGCATGGTATCCACTCTCTAATTCAAGTAGTTTACATCCGATCTTCACCAAACTTGGTCAGAAGTTTTATGGAGATGATCTTAAGGCCAACTTAGAATATGGGCCTTTCTGGGTCAAAAACTAGGTCAAGGGGTCACTTAGTGCGTTTTAAAAACTGAGCATGATGTCTGCTGTTTTTTTGTGAAGACATGCAAAATATTATGTGTCAATGCGGCATGTGGGGGTATTCGTCACGTCTGTGACAAAGCTCTAGTTATAATTTAACAGTAATCCTTTGAGAGTATTTGGATGTTTCGCCGAGATACAGCCTAGTCATTTGTTGCATTATAGAAAGGTTAATTTTTTTAATTTGTTATTTCTCATGAGGCGGAGTTTTTTACTGGCTCACCTATTCACACGCCTTACCATTTGTTAAGTTCGGCAATTGTTTCAAATATCTATGTTCAGCTGATTATTTGTAAATACTGCTTTTCGTTAAAGCTGTTCAGTTGACCAAAGACCTGTATATGATGTGTTGAGTTTAGAATTATTTGACCAAAGAGCTGTATATGAGGTGTTGAGTTTAGATTATTATATAACAGTATTAAATTGTTGAAACTTTTATTTGGCTTCGTTGTTGATGAACCCGAGGGAAAACAAGAAATGTGTTTGTCAGAAACAATATGTCCCCTTCTGCGCCGCTTTGATTTTTTTTAACCTTGAAGGATGACCTTGACCTTTCACCACTAAAAATGTGCGGCTCCATGAGATACATATGCATGCCAAATATCAAGTTGGTATCTTCAATATTGCCAAAGTATTCATACAATGAGCGATTTTGGCCACATATACTTGACCTCTCACCTTGAAGGATAACCTTGACATTTCACCACTCAAAATGTGCGGCTCCATGAGATACACATGCATGCCAAATATCAAGTTGCTATCTTCAATATTGCAAAAGTATTCATAAAATGAGCGATTTGGGCCACATATATTTGACCTCTGACCTTGAAGGATGACCTTGACCTTTCACCACTCAAAATGTGCAGCTCCATGAGATACACATGCATGCCAAATATCAAGTTGCTATCTTGAATATTGAAAAAGTTATTGCAAATGTTAAAGTTGGAGCAAACAGACCAACGTACAGAACAACAGACAGGGCGAAAACAACATGTCCCCCACTATATTGGGTGGGGGACATAAAAACTCAGGATCGGGGTCATCTATAATCAAAGGGAACCTTAGTACAATACGATGTATTACGACATGAATGGCTTCGGTGCATATACCTGTTTGTCACTTTTCTCGAAAGAGGCTATGGCGAACGGCTATTACTGATACGTACCAACGGTATACTACCAATTAGTAACCAAGTTATACTGACAGAGAATGTGAGGCGGTTTACTATAATATATAATATATATATATATATATACATATATTATATATTTTTATAATCAAGTTTTTGTTATTGAATGTACTCAGGAAAATGGCTTTAATAAAATGTATATACATCCCAAGTCACTGGAAGCATGTGAACAGTCCCCTGTGCTTTGACTTATTGAATGCAAATTGCAAGCTTTTAATGCCCAATTTGACCTGGTGACCTAGTTTTTGGACACACATGACCCAAAACTTTGTCAAGATGGCCAAGATTTTCTCCAGATATACAATCTGACCAAGTTTCATCAACATAGGATGGACAATTTGGAGGCTAGAGAGGCAACAAGCTAAATAATAGTTGACTGTATGACGCAGAAAGAAGACTCGAGTGGTCAGGTAAGCTAAAGAGGGGCATAACTTCAGCTATTTTTTAAAGAATAATAAAAATTGCATGTTCATAACTTCATATCATAAGTAACAAGAGTTGTCTCTTACTGCACTTTGAAGCCACACAGCAGCTTTATAGTTAAACCAATTAAAAATACCATGATGAAGTTATTGTCCATTGACATTTGACAAAGTTACTGGCCTTGTACAGTACCTGAAAGCATTTTGGAACAAATTCCAGGGGTTTTTTTGGCCCAATTTTATAGCCGAAATTCGGCTATGTTCCCAATCCCAAAAAGTATACTTTTTTCCCAAAATGTGGCAAAAAATTCCCAACTGGCAAAAAAAATAAAAAAAATAAATTTTTTTTTTTTTTTTTTTTTAGAAAGAAGTCTTATGTGTTTTTTATCTCAATTTTAATTCAATTAGTTTTCCCTAATCAGTGGACTTTTTGTGTGGAAAAAAAGGCTAATGAATTTATTTTCCCAGTTTCATGAAAATGCCGGTAAAATTCCCAATTCCAAAGCCATGGGCTATCTTCCCAAAAAGTGGAGAAAAAAACCCTGAATTCTGAAAGTATTATTTTAAAGTCTAAGGAACCTCACTGGACAGAAAGCACACTTCATGTTTAAGTCATGTTCATAGACTCACATACCAACAAGAGCACCGCCTTGTGGGTGCAGACCGCTCATCTATTTTCTTTTTAAAGATGAAGGGACTCTCATTTTCAATCACAAAGGAGGGAGGGGTGGAGTGAAGAGGGGTGTATAGTGTGGGGGTGTGGACATTTATTACATTATCTTCCAAAAATGCGGAAAATAATGAAAAAAAAAAAAATCGGGGGGGGGGGGGGTGAGCAAGGATTCTTGGGTGCGATGGTTGGATGGTATTTCAAACATAACATTTTTAACTGTTTCAAAAAAAAAAACTTGGGGGGGGGGTGGGGGGGGGTATAGTGTGAGGGTGTGGTGGTCATTTGTGAGATGATCTTAAAAAAAAAAAATATGGGGGGGGGGTTCGGGGGAGGGTGGAGGGGTGGGGGATTCTTGGGTGCGATTGTTGGACGGTATTTCAATCATAAAATAATAAAAATATATATTTGTGTTTTTTGACCGTTTCAAAAAAAAATTGGGGGGTGGGGCGGGGGGGGTATAGTGTGAGGGTGTGGTGGTCAGTTGTGAGATGATCTTAAAAAAAAATAAAAAAATTATGGGGGGGGATTCGGGGGGGGGGGGGGGGGGGGGGGGGAGGGCACTGGGGATGGTTTGGGTGGAGTCTATTGTGGTATGTCAGGTAAGAGTAGTTTTGTCAAAGTATCAATCAAATCTAATCATAAATAAAGAAGTTATGGCAATTTTAGCAAAATTTAATAATTTGACCTTGAGAGTCAAGGTCATTCAAAGGTCAAGGTAAAATTCAACTTCCCGTGTACAGTAACCTCATGATAGCATGAAAGTATTTGAAGTTTGAAATCAATAAGCTTGATACTTAAGAAGTAAAGTGGATCGAAACACAAAATTTAACCATATATTCAAAGTTACTAAGTCAAAAAAGGGCCATAATTCCGTAAAAATGACAACCAGAGTTATGCAACTTGTCCTTTTACTGTACCCTTATGATAGTTTGCGAGTGTTCCAAGTATGAAAGCAATATCTATGATACTTTAGGGGTAAAGTGGACCAAAACACAAAACTTAACCAAATTTTAAATTTTCTAAGTATAAAGGGCCCATAATTCCGTCCAAATGCCAGTCAGAGTTACATAACTTTGCCTGCACAGTCCCCTTATGATAGTTAATAAGTGTTGCAAGTATGAAAGCAATACCTTTGATACTGTAGGAATAAAGTGAACCTAAACACAAAACTTAACCAAATTTTCAATTTTCTAAGTATAAAAAGGGCACATAACTCTGTCAAAATGCCAGTCAGAGTTACATTACTTTGCCTTCACAGTCCCCTTATGATAGTTAGTAAGTGTTGCAAGTATGAAAGCAATAGCTTTGATACTTAAGGAATAAAATGGACCTAAACACAAAACATAACCAAATTTTCAATTTTCTAAGTATAAAAAGGGCACATAATTCTGTCAAAATGCCAGTCAGAGTTACATAACTTTGCCTGCAAAGTCCCCTTATGATAGTTAATAAGTGTTGCAAGTATGAAAGCAATACCTTTGATACTGTAGGAATAAAGTGGACCTAAACACAAAACTTAACCAAAATTTTCAATTTTCTAAGTATAAAAAGGGCACATAATTCTGTCAAAATGCAAGCCAGAGTTATCTAACTTTGCCTGCCCAGTCCCCTCATGATAGTAAGTAAGTGTACCAAGTTTGAATGCAATAGCATTGATACTTTCTGAGAAAAGTGGACCTAAACGCAAAACTTAACCGGACGCCAACGCCGACGCCAAGGTGATGACAATAGCTCATAATTTTTTTTCAAAAAATAGATGAGCTAAAAATCAGCCAAATATACGGGCAACGGTTATTATGAATGAAATTCACACTTATCTGTAGTTTATTTAAGTAGATGCACATACCAAAATTCAGCTGAATATCTGAAAGCGTTGCATATAAACTTCCGGAAAACAGAAAATGTCTAAGTCTAAGCCCATAACTTCGCCAAAATTCAAAGGACCGGATCAAAACTCGCACTTCATCTGTAAGTTATGTAGGAAGACTCATATTCCAAAAACAATAACAGTAACTTAAAGATTTCGAAGTTCAAGGCCCATAACTTTACCAAAATCAATAGACCAGAACGAAACTCACACTGTAAGTTATGTAGGTAGACACTAAAAATCAGTTACATGTGTTTTGTAAACATGAAAACGGTTATTATAGAGACAAAGTCCAAGGCCCATAACTTCGCCAATAATATACTACATATACTCTCACACCTAATAACAGGTCAATATCATGTAGCGTTTCACAAAAAGTCCACAAAATCGAATGCTAAACAGATAAATGGACACTCCCACTGCTATGCATGTACATGTATGCCACCCTACCGGGGGCATAAAAAAGGTGAGGGCTATTTTAACACCTGAGTGTATCATAACCCCCCCCCCCCCCTCTTAATAAGGCAAAGCTCCTTTTGCCTTACACTTAACTTCTTTTTGTCACAAACAGATTATTAATTACCATACAATAAAATTTAAAACTGAACTATTAAAAAAACAAAAACAATTAATGTTCAAAGTATTTAACTAATAACTATTTTTGAAACTGTTCACAGGCTTTCCAGCAGCACCTTTGGAGAAAACTAGGAAAATTATTAACAAAAAATTAGGAAAATGTTGGAAGGTTGGAACAAAAACTAGGAGTTACTACTAACAAGTTTATTACCTTTTCGACTTTTCCCTACCTGATTACCAAAGTAACTGTACACATTTCATACAACAGGACTGTTAAGCTGACTAATGGCTGTATTCTAGAACGTCACTCAACCTCCACCTCGACTCAACCTCGACTAAGGAAGGTTCGTGGGCACCTTCCGTTAGTTTGAGTTGAGGAAGAGATTGGTATTCGCACTGTTTACTTTGTTGAGGAGAGCTGGAGGAGTCGCCAAAGCGTGAATGTGTTTTGTTTGGCACCTATTGTATACAATCCATTCAATAGCAAAATGTCAAAATAATTGGTTTACAACAATATACATGTGTAATTTACATATTCAAAGGTGTGAAAAAATGTTTGTTTTGAATAACACGAGCGACCATATTTTTGTTGCGGCCCTAAAATTTGCTTTGCTAATTTGAATCGACTTTGTAACAGAAAATTGTTAGTTTGGGGGCATTTTTATGTCCAACTTTACATAGTTAGAAAGGATGTTGCATAGCCATTATGAAGATTTCTGTCTAGGGATATCGTTGATGCATTATGAAGTTGCTTGTTTTAAAGTAAAAAGGTTCAATGACAAGAGGGCCATGATGGCCCTGAATCGCTCACCTGACTAACCAAATACAATCCCAACCCAGATTTCATCAAGATAAACATTCTGACCAAATTTCATAAAGATTAGATAAAAACTGTGACCTCTATTGTCTACACAAGGTTTTTCTATTATTTGGCCTAGTGACCTAGTTTTTGACCCCAGGTGACCCAAATGCAATCCCAATCAAGATTTCATCAAGATAGACATTCTGATCAAATTTCATAAAGATTGGATGAAAACTGTGACCTCTACTGTCTACACAAACAAATTGTTGACGGACACCCGCACACACGCACATACCGTCGCCGGACATCACACGGTCACATAAGCTCACCATGTCACTTCGTGACAGGTGAGCTAAAAAACAAACAAAAATACGCTGATCTAACTTCCCTTATTTTTTTGGCAATTTGAGTGGAAACAAACACCTTTTTTATCATATACTAGTTATATATTACAACCAAATTTTTTTTATATGAAAACAATTTCATTAATGGTTTTGTTCAATATGGTATGTGACAAATGTTAGGTATGTGACAAATGTTAATGCTATGATATAACAACACCACTTGTTTTTTGACTGCTTGCATTGACAAAAATATTGTGTATATTTCAGTGATTCTATAGGTATTTTTTTTTTTTATTCTTTACGTATACAACTTGATAAAAAAAGTCAAAAGGCAAATGCGTACGAATATAACAAGGGAATGGGTAGCATATTCGAAGCGCGACTTGACCAGAAACATTATTACTAGTAGTATCATCAATATTGGTTTTGTAGATTCAAAGTCTAAAGTGTGTGGCCTCACTAAGTAGGCACAATATCTGCACGGTCTGCAATACAATCAAACTATGGTATGCTATTAATACTTGCTATCTTAACTATAAGGATTCTATCTTCTATGCCCGAAATAATAAATTTTCTAAACACTTAGAAACCACATCACAAACTAAAAAGCCATAGACCTGAACTCAATCACACCATATGCATGTACGAAAGATCCTTTTAAAATGTAAATATGTGATGTGATACAATTGGACTAACACATGTATATTCATTACAGGTTAGAGGTTATGTGCTGGCTTTATAGCATTGATTAAACACTGTTAAAATTATGTTGGGTAAGTATGATTTAACGCAGCTTCCACTTTGATTTATGAAATTAAAATCATTTTTCGGCATGAACATGTACTATTGTCATATTCATTAAAGTGATTTTAACATATATCTATCTGTAATAGTTTTATCACAATATGTTTAAAGAACACCAAATATTCAAGAAAAAAGAACAGAGTGGCGAAACATTTCATTTAATGCAGCTAGAACAATTATGCGCTTTATGCTGACATGGAAAAAGTTTATACATATATATTTTCAAACAGCAACCATTGCATTTGTGTGTACATAGAATCAGAGCATAAAGAATGATTTTGGTCTGAATCGTTAATATTCCTAAACGGCGACAGGTTATAATAATGAGCAATAATGACAGATCGGCTTGGTCAGTAAATATCAATTTTGTATTACAGTGTACATGCATTATCTTCATGAAACTATTTAAAACATTGATTTAACTGAGATTGGGTTAAGTGGAGGAACGTTTCAGAATATATAGCCATAAGTTTTCATTTGTAGTCATCACAGAGCTCAGTCCAACTTTCAGGTATCACATATGAAGGCTAGACTATGTGACCAGTGGCACCAGACCCCACAGACTACAAAATATTGTAAGCTCAACAACCTGAAGGTCCTATTTTGAAACAAAATCTCTATAACACATTAAAAGACAGTTTAACCTTATCCCAAAAAGTTCCAAATTAATGAAAAACTAGGAAATACTAGGAGGTTTAAGACAAAACTAGGAAAAACTAGGAGCACATTTAAACAAGAGGGCCATCACCCTGAATCGCTCACCTGACTAACCAAATACAATCCAAACCCAGTTTTCATCAAGATAAACATTCTAACCAAATTTCATAAAGATTGGATGAAAACTGTGACCTCTATTGTCTACACAAGGTTTTTCTAATATTTGACCTATTGACCTAGTTTTTGACCCCAGGTAACCCAAATACAATCCCAACCCAGATTTCATCAAGACAAACATTCTCACCAAATTTCATGAAGATTGGATAAAAACTGTGACCTCTATTGTCTACACAAGGTTTTTCTATTATTTGACCGAGTGACCTAGTTTTTGACCCAAGATGACCCAAATACAATCCCAACCCAAATTTCATCAAGATAAACATTCTGATCAAATTTCATAAAGATTGGTTGAAAACTGCGACCTCTATTGTCTATACAAGGTTTTTCTATTATTTCACATAGTGACCTAGTTATTGACCTAGTGTCCTAGTTTTTGACCCCAGATGACCCAAATACAATCCAAACCCAGATTTCATCAAGATAAACATTCTGACCAAATTTCATAAAGATTGGATGAAAACTGTGACCTCTACTGTCTAAACAAACATATTGTCGACAGTTTTTCTATTATTTGACCTAGTGACCTAGTTTTTGACCTCAGAGGACCCAAATACAATCCCAACCCAGATTTCATCAAGATAAACATTCTGACCAAATTTCATAAAGATTGAATGAAAACTGCGACCTCTATTGTCTACACAAGGTTTTTCTATTATTTGTCCTAGTTTTTGACCTAGTGACCTTGTTTTTGACCCCAGATGACCCAAATACATTTCCAAGCCAGATTTAATCAAGATAAACATTCTGACCAAATTTCATAAAGATTGGATGTAA
Organism: Dreissena polymorpha; assembly: GCF_020536995.1. Classification (NCBI taxonomy): domain Eukaryota; kingdom Metazoa; phylum Mollusca; class Bivalvia; order Myida; family Dreissenidae; genus Dreissena; species Dreissena polymorpha. Next base: position 102,655,937 of record NC_068363.1, read on the forward strand.
ACTGCAACCTCTATTGTATACACAAGGTTTTTCTATTATTTGAACTAGTTTTTGACCTAGTGACCTAGTTTTTGACCCCAGATGACCCAAATACAATCCCAACCCAGATTTCTTCAAGATAAACATTCTGACCAAATTTCATAAACATTGGATGAAAACTGTGACCTCTACTGTCTACACAAACAAATTGTTGATGATTTTTCAATTATTTGACCTAGTGACCTAGTTTTTGATCCCAGATGACCCAAATACAATCCCAACCCAGATTTCATCAAGATAAACATTCTGACAAAATTTCATGAAGATTGGATGAAAACTGCGACCTCTATTGTCTACACAAGGTTTTTCTATTATTTGACCTATTATGTGACCTAGTTTTTGACCTAGTGACCTAGTTTTAGACCCCAGATGACCCAAATACAATCCCAACCCAGATTTCATCAAGATAAACATTCTGACCAAATTTCATAAAGATTGGATGAAAACTGTGACCTCTACTGTCTACACAAACAAATTGTTGACGGACGCACGCACACACACACACGCACACACAACGGACGCCGGACATCACACGGTCACATACCGGTAAGCTCACCATGTCACTTCGTGACAGGTGAGCTAAAAACTAGGAAAACTAGGAAATACTAGGAACGCTGGAAAGCCTGTGTTCACTGTAAAAACTGATAATTATTTAACTTTTCATTGCATACCCCAGTGAATTCAAATAAATGCTGTGGGTAAAACACGTTCAACTTAAATAAAATATTTAAAATATAACACAAAATTCACAATTTATTTCAGCATTAATGTCATTGTTTATTTTTCAATGGTGACCTTCTCTCCTTGGCCATTGCTTCCTGGATACTGACAAGCTGCTTCGAGATCTTGGCTACCTCCTCTGCCACCTTTGCTACGGACCTCTGTGTAGCCAAACTGACCTTCATCTGTTCATCCATAGCACTATACAAGGATTTCAATACATTTGCTGTGCTACACTGGCAAGCGTTCACTGATGTAGGACAACTCTGTTTTGTTAATGACACAATTTGCTGGACTTTTTGTGGAACTAGGCCTGAAGGCGTTTTTATAGGCCTTTTTAAAGCACGAGGGGTCACTGGTGTGACGTCCCCGTCTCCTAAAAAGTCCATAAACTGATTTTCTGGATCTCCCTCATCCTGCACAGGTGTGTGAGTTGATTTGCACCTCATTCCTGGTCCAGTTGATGCAAGCACTGGCTGGAAAGTGTTATCCACTGCTATTTCAGATGACGTCATTAGGGCGTATGCCAGCGTATCCACAGTAGTTTGCAGACATGTTGTTGGTGTGTCATCTACTCCCTGTCCGAAATCTGCTGAGAGCCAGGTTTCAGGAACTGCCACTGTGTCCAATGGCGCTGACACTTGGGGAGATGCAAGAATGCCGCAAGCCTGTTCAGCCGTGAAGATCTGGCTAGACCTCTCTTTTTTGTTGCGGGGTGTTTCTGGGATGTGGAGGATTGGCTTAGGTAGGTTTGTCGGCGCTGGCATCGGCTTGACTAGCCACAGAGGCACCATAGAGCCGTCTGCTTTGAAGACAGTCTCATCTTCATCTTCCTCTAGGTCCTCAAACTGCGACTTGTTCCTGTTGAACCAGACGCCACTCTCTTCAGCTGACAAGGCCACCATATCTGCCTCTGTTACATAGAATGGATGCTTTGCCCTTCTAAGAACTTGTGTATAGTCAGGCTTTCCCAACCTCTGCTCCTCTGACACGTGCCGAGAGTACTGGGTGATGTGCTTCAGCAGAGCACTCTTGTTCTGGCATCTGAACTCACATAACGTACAGTAATAAGGAGCTCTGTCCATTGGCACATGCTCCTTCAGGATGTGCCCCTCTATCCTGCTCTTGCGGTCGATGTGTGTGCAGTATTTACACTGATAAGCTCTACACTTGGAGTTGACACTGTTCATTGTCTGAAAATATACAATCAACATATCTTTTGAGTACCAAGTAAAACAGACCACACTTACTGACTCTGTGTTCACATTTTCAGTTATGGGTGCGCAACAGGTTAATGTCCGATTTGTGGTTTTCAGGCTAATTAAGGTAAACAAGAAATCCCCATGGTGGGGCCAATTTTTACCCCACAGTCATGATCTGAACAAAGTTGGTAAAGGACCACCATATCGTGATACAAGCAAAAGACCAAACCTCTGGGCCTCGGAAGATTTTCAAAGTGTTCACTACATACATATAAAGAAAATACTTGAACACAGGACTTAAGGTCAGACAAACAAACAATGCAATCTATATACGCCATCCTTCTTCATTTTGGTCATAAAAATACAAAATGTAATACTTGCAATAAGACAGAAATAAGCATTTACAGACAAACTGAGGGACATTGGACTTAGCAATTTCAATATCCCAAACTTCCGACATTTGATGAGATAAAAATCTGAGAGCAAGGAAAGTGGAGCCTAAATTTATTACAAATGCTAGTTAAAGGCCAATTTTCATTTTTGACCTTTGAGGTAGAGTCAGGTGGTACACACACCGCATTGTCTTCATATGGTCACAGGTGATTATTTTGTGTAAGTTATTTTTTAAACTGCATGATGAACTAGAGCTTTGTCACAGACGTGACGAATACCCCCACATGCCGCATTGAGAGACAATATTTTGCACGTTGTCTTTACAAAAAACAGCGGACACCATGCTCAATGTTTAAAACGCACGAAGTGACCCCGTCACCTAGTTTTTGACCTGCCATGACCCATGTTCGAACTTGGCCTAGACATCATCTAGATACAACTTCTGACCAAGTTTGGTGAAGCATGGATGAAAACTACTTGAAATAGAGAGCGGACACCATGCTCAATGTTTAAAACGCACTAGATAAAACCAAGTTTCTGACCAAGTTTGGTGAAGATCAGATGAAAACAACTTGAATTAGAGAGCTGACACTTAATACGGACCGACAGACAGACAGACGAGGTCACTCCTATATACCCCCCCTATACTTTGTTTGCGGTGGTATCATAACAAAGTTAAAGTCCTTACACGCTGTTTTCTGTACTAATCTTACCTTTGACTGCTACTTGTGACCTTGAGCGTAGAGGTGAATAATGGTGAAAATTTGCAGTGAGTTTATTTAAAATTGTCTGATGAATTCCAATCAATAGGTCTGGACATGCTATTTTATTAACAAATTAGAACTTCAACCTCTAGGTGTTACCGAGATCTTTGATGTAAGAAAAAGTGTGTTACTAATGACATGCACTCCGCTCAATGGTGGTCATTTTTGGGCATTTATTTGAAATTTGCATTACGAATGACTAAGTTACAGTCACGACAATTTGTTGTATAGCCATATTCAACCTTTGACCTTAGGAGACCTTAGCCTTTGAGGTAGGGAGACAATTGTCTGACATGACATGCCTTCTCTTCATGGTGGCCATTTGTGAAGTCCGTGTAAAATTGCATGATGAATGACAAAATTGCATGATGAATGTCAAAATTGCATGATGAATGTCAAAATTGCATGATTAATGTCAAAATTGCATGATGAATGTCAAAATTGCATGATGAATTCAAAATTGCATGATTAATGTCAAAATTGCATGATGAATGACAAAATTGCATGATGACGTCAAAATTGCATGATTAATGACAAAATTGCATGATGAATGTCAAAATTGCATGATGAATGACAAAATTGCATGATGAATGTCAAAATTGCATGATTAATGTCAAAATTGCATGATCAATGACAAAATTGCATGATGAATGACAAAATTGCATGATTAATGTCAAAATTGCATGATCAATGACAAAATTGCATGATGAATGACAAAATTGCATGATGAATGACAAAATTGCATGATGAATGTCAAAATTGCATGATCAATGACAAAATTGCATGATCAATGACAAAATTGCATGATGAATGACAAAATTGCATGATGAATGTCAAAATTGCATGATGAATGTCAAACATACAGTCCAGACAAGCTGTTATATGGCCAAATTTGACCTTTGACCTCTTAGCATGACCTTCATCTTTTAGGATAGTAAAAGTATGTTACTCCCAACACTTCATTGTGAACATTTGTTATATGTAATTTTATAATTGCATGATGAGTGACAAAGTGTCAGATCTGACAAGCTGTGTTCGATGCATGCATTTTCTGGCAAGCAGGTTCCACACAAGGATTTCAGCCCATACTGCTTGGAAACTATTGTTCATAAACTTAACAAGAGCTGTCAGAAAACAGCGCGCTCGACTATTCGAGTGCTTGACAGTATAACGTAAGCCATCATGGGGAAATTATTCATATTCAATAAGGTCAAGGTAATATAGTCATATTCTACGTGGAAGAGGACCATAATTGAAACATATTGATCACTTATGTTTTAAAAAAGTTGTACCTTATAGATGATTCTGAGTTCAGGTATATTTTCCACAATCTATTGAACATTTGTAAAGACATAAAACAAACTAATAAGATTTTATTTCAAGTTGAATAGAAATAGCTTGGGTGGGATGGTTGGACGGTCCTTCAAAAAAAATAAAAAAATATTTGTGATTTTTAACCATGTTTAAAATTTTTCAAAAATAAGAGAAAAAAATGGGGGGGGGGATGGTTTGGGTCCATTGTAGTATGTCAGGTAAGTGTTGTTTTGTCAAAGTATGAATCAAATCTGATCATAAAGAAGTTATTGCAATATATATTTATTTTACCTTGAGAATCAAGGTCATTCAAATGTCAAGGTCAAATTCAACTTGCCAGGTACAGTACCCTCATGATAGTAAGAAAGTATTTGAAGTTTGAAAGCAATAGCCTTGATACTACAGAAGTAAAGGATCTAAACACAAAATTTAACAAAATATTCAAAGTTACTAAGACAAAAAAAGGGCCATAATTCCATTAAAATGCCAACCAGAGTCATGCAACTTGCCCTGTACAGTCCCCTTACGATAGATAGCGAGTTTCCCAAATCTGAAAGCAATAGCTTCGATACTTAAGGAGTAAAATGGACCGTAACACAAAACTTAACCAAATGTTAAATTATCTAAGTATAAAAGGGGCCATAATTCTGTCAAAATGCCAGTCAGAGTTACATAACTTTGCCTGAACAGTCCCCTTATGATAGTTAGTAAGTGCTTCAAGTATGAAGGCAATAGCTCTGATACTTTAGGAATAAAGTGAGCCTAAACACAAAACTTAACCAAATTTTCAATTTTCTAAGTATAAAAAGAAACATAATTCTTACAAAATGCTTGATAAAGTTGTCTGCTCTTGTTTATAGATTGGGGTCATGTTGGTATAGAAGCATGCAAAATATAAAAGCAATATCACAAGGTACATAGAAAATATTTGAGGTGGTACGCAGTGAAAAAAGGGCCATAATTCTTACAAAATGCTTGATACAGTTGTCTGCTCTTGTTTATAGGTTGGGGGTCATGTTGGTAAAGAAGTATGCAAAATATAAAAGCAATATGTCAAGGGACATAGGAAATATTTGAGGTGTTACGCAAACTTTAACATTCCAACGCTAACGGGAAAGCTCGCGCCCATGCCAGGGTGAGTAGGTTAGCTCCACTATATATATTTCATATATAATAGTCGAGCTAATAAATAAATGTGTTAAAAGTACATTTTGTTTAATTTATCAACAATTATCTATTTAAGTCTGCTTGCAAAATTGAATATTGGATTCCTTTTGACTGGATGAATAATTAGTGGTCCATTAATTCACATTTTACAGCAAATGCTACAAAAGAAATTTAAGTTTACAGAGTGTCACTTCACATATCAATACCTCTTTTATTGGATGGTTTTCGTGTTTGATGTTTGGAAACACCACCATAATCTTCTTGATGCCTTTGCTCATGTCACTCCTCACACTGGCAGCAGCCATTTTTTTGTCCAGCTCACTTGTTGTGCCCTAGTTAAATTATGACACAATGTTGCCACCCAAGACAGTAAAATGTGACAACCAATACAGTAAATAAAACAAAACATGGCGCAACAATTTTGAGATGCAGATGTTTTATTTAATTGCCATCATATATTATCTATGAGACTTTTAACAAGAGGGCCTGAAAGGCCCAAAGTCGCTCACCTGAGATAAAAAGAAATGACCTGTTCTTTGCAGCCCAAGATATCAATAGAACAAATGTTCTAACCAAGTTTCATGAAGAATGAACAACAAATGGCCCCCTGGCGACCATGTTTTTCAACAGACCGGAACCATTTTTGAACTCGTCCAGATATTATTGGGACAAATCTTCTGACAAAGTTTCATGAAGCTCCAACAATAAATGTGGCCTCTACAGTGTTACCAAGACAAATATTCATGATGCATAACGGAAGACAGACAATTGACAACAGGTGACCACAAAAGTTCACCATGAGCAAAAAATATTATGCTCATAAAGATTGTCACCATGTGTGAAGATCAGCAAGTGTCATTCAGATTAAACTAAAAATGTGACTAAACAAATATTCATAATGTTTCACTATAAACAACTGTGGTAGTGCAGCCTCGTTCGCTTACGTAAGTGAACCGGTCATGGAACGGTTACGAGTTATGTAACTTTGTGAGCACTTATGTGATACGGAAATATTTATAGAGTCTAATTAAAGAATGCTTATTTCCGGTCAGGATTACACCACTGACTGGTTGTAATTCAATTAACTAAAGGCGTCCAGTCAGATACGAATGAATACACTCAAAGAATTAATCTATAGGTGAAAACCAAAGCAGCTTTAACGAAAATAACTAACTTCTATTCTAAGAACTAGAAAAATGAAGAACAATGACAGAGAATTAAGGACAGGTACAAGCAAAGTCTAAAGAATCTAAGCATCGTTAAAAATGAACAAATACAGCTAATACCTTAATGAATGTAAAAAGAAGCCCGTTTAAACTATTACTTTTATATAAAAGAAGTTGTATTTACTCAAAACGTCATTGTTATGAATATTAGACCGGTTATATTTTACCATTTTTATACCTTTTCTGTACATATTGTATCATATAACAGAATGAAATAGTAACATTATATACTGTGAACTCATTACAATCCAACATTGAGTAAGGAGATTATTCATATCCATGTCTATTCATATCTATGTTTTTAGTAAAATAAACTCGTATCTATGTTTTCAATAAAATATAAATATAAACTGGAAAAGTGATTCCTTTTAAAGTCTCTTTATCAATTAATTAATACCATTATTTTTCAGTAAGATTCAAATTTAATGCTTTATTCATAACTACATTTGCATACAATTATCATAATCTAAAACTGCAACAAGGGCTGTTTGTAAAACATGCATGCCCCCCATATGGGCTGTCAGTTGTAGTGGCAGCCATTGTGTGAATACGTTTTTTGTCACTGTGACCTTGACCTTTGACCTAGTGACCTGAAAATAAAAAGGGGTAATCTGCCAGTCATGATCAATGTACCTATGAAGTTTCATGATCCTAGGTGTAAGCATTCTTGAGTTATCATCCGGAAACCATTTTACTATTTAGAGTCACTGTGACCTTGACCTTGTGACCTAACAAGAGCTGTCAGAGGACAGCGCGCTCGACTATTCAAGTGCTTGACAGTATAACGTAAACCATCATGGGGAAATTGTTCATATTTAATAATTTATTAGACGATCTTTCAAAAATAAAAGAAGGAAAAAAAAAATTTTTTGGGGTGGGGGAGAGATAGGGGTGGGGGGGGGGGTTTGGGGGGTGGGGGGTGAGAGGGGGGGTATAATGTGGGGTGTGGTAATTTATTAGATGTTTAAAAAAAAATGGAGGGGTTGGGGGGGGGGTAGGGGGGGAGTAAGAGGGGGGTATAATGTGACAGTGTGGTGGTAATTTATTAGATGTTTAAAAAAAATCCTTTTTTTGGGGGGGGGGGGGGGGGGGGTGGAGGGTGGTGGGGGTGAGAGGGGGGGTATAATGTGGGGTGGGGTAATTTATAAGATGTTTAAAAAAAAATTGGGGGGGGAGGGGGGAATAATGTGGGGTGTGGTAATTTATAAGTTGTTTAAAAAAACAAAAACAAAAATTGGGGGGAGGGGTAGGGGGGGGGGAGTATGTGGGGTGGGGGGGTAGGGGGGGTGAGAGGGGGTATAATGTGGGTTGTGGTAATTTATAAGATGTTTAAAAAAACAAAATTTGGGGGTGGGGGGTGGGGGGGGAAGGGGGGGGGTGGGGTGAGAGGGGGGTATAATGTGGGGTGTGGTAATTTATTGGATGTTTAAAAAAAATTGTTTTTGTTGTTTGGGGGGGAGGTAGGGGGGCAGTTAGAGGGGGGTATAATGTGGGGTGGGGTAATTTATAACATGTTTAAAAAAAATCCTTTTTTTTTGGGGGGGGTGGTGGGTGGAGGGGGTGGGGGGTGTGAGAGGGGGTATAATGTGGGGTGTGGTAATTTATTAGATGTTTAAAAAAAATATTTTTTTTTGGGGGGGGAGAGGGGGTATAATGTGGGGTGTGGTAATTTATAAGGTGTTTTAAAAAAACAAATTTGGGGGGGAGGGGGGGGTAGGGGGGAGTGAGAGGGGGTATAATGTGGGGTGTGGTAATTTATTAGATGTTTTTAAAAAAATCAGAAGGGGAGGGGTAGGGGGGGGTAAGTGGGATGGGGGGGGGGGAAGGGGGGGGGGGGGTGAGAGGGGGGTATAATGTGGGGTGTGGTAATATATTAGATGTTAAAAAAAAAATTGGGGGGGTGGGGGGGTAGGGGGGGTGAGAGGGGGGTATAATGTGGGGTGTGGTAATTTATTGGATGTTTAAAAAAAAATGTTTTTTTTTTGGAGGGGGGGAAAGGGGGGGGAGTTAGAGGGTGTATAATGTGGGGCGTGGTAATTTATTACATGTTTAAAAAAAATAAAAAAATTTGCGGGGGTGGGGGGTAGGCCGGGGTGGGGGTGAGAAGGGGGTATAATGTGGGGTGGGGTAATTTATTAGATGTTTAAAAAAAAATAATTTTTTTTTTGGGGGGGGGGGGTGGGGGGGTAGGGGGGAGTGAGAGGGGGGTATAATGTGGGGTGTGGTGTAATTTATTAGATGTTTAAAAAATTAGGGGGGGGGTGGGGGTGGGGGGTGAGAGGGGGGTATAATGTGGGGCTGTGGTAATTTATAAGATGCTGTTTAAAAAAAAATTGGGGGGGGGGGGTGAGGTTGGAGGGGGGAAGGGATTCTAGTAGGGGCGTGGGGTATTGTTTGGGTGGAATCCATTGTGGTATTAAGGTAAGTGTTGTTTTGTCAAAGTAATAATAAAATGTGATCATAAAAAATAACAAATGATCTCACACTGACATGAACAAATATCCTCTATTTATTAAACATGAAATTTAAACTTATTGCATGTGTTTTCCCTGTATATAAGAAAGATATAATAGTGTAGTACCTCCCCTGTTCTGCTTATATTTATATTAATCAACAAAATTAAACATTAACGCAATATTTAATATACAAAATATACAAAATATACAAAAAATCTCATATTCTGATAATATTTTTACTGATCCACTTTATTTACTTAAATGAAGATGTTTCATTGGACTGATCATTATAGATTTAGGATTACAGACCAGTTGCTTCAGTTATATTGTTCAGAGTTCGCCCTGTTAGCCGCGTATGCGTTCTTGAGTGATCATCCAAAAACCATTTTACTATTTTGGGTCACCATGACCTTGACCTTTGACCTAGTGACCTCAAAATCAATAGGGGTCATCTGCGAGTCATGATCAATGTACCTATGAAGTTTCATGATCCAAGGCCCAAGTGTTCTTGAGTTATCATCCAGAAACCACCTGGTGGACGGACCGACCGACAGACCGACCTACATGTGCAAAGCAATATACCCCCTCTTCTTCGAAGTGTTTTAAAACCAAGGGGTTTAACAAATTCCAGAGGTGAACTAAATGAGGCAGCAGGTTAAACAAGGGAGTTAACTATTAGAAAGAATGTACAAAAAGTATGTACAGGTTATCTTTATTGAACATTATGGCTTATCACAACTAGACTGTTCACAATCATGTTTTCACTATATACATATACAGGCTGTCAAGTGACCTTTTTTCAAAAAGTAGGAAAAAATAGGAACTACTTTTGCAAGAAAAGTAGGAAAAAAGTAGGAAAAAGTAGGAACTTTTCCCTCAAAAGTAGGAATACATAATACTTATTTTTTAGACACAGGTCCAGGAAACATAGCTTGAAACAGAGCAGGAGTGCCATCACATGTTCTGTATGGATACCCACTTGAAGCTACCTTAAGGGCCCAGAAGATTTCAGCCTTTTGTACCTGTTCCTTGTGTGATGGATGTACTTGCATACAGATAGATTTATCCCCACAACCCTGAGAGCTGCTTGGCTTTTGGGCACTTCCAAACAAACGCTTTTGTGAATTATCATGCATGTATTTCATGTTTTCCTTGTGTTTTTATCCATCTGCATGACTTATAAGTTGATAAGCACCAGAATTACTACAAGATGGACTTCATTCAGACAGTACAATATCTTGCAAACTCATTGCCGGTATCTCTCTTGCACCATGATCCCAGTGTTTTTCCACTGTTGTCCAACTTCTCCATCCATGAAGGGTTAAACTTTGTTTTCCCACTAAGAATTTTAGCACTTATAGTGTATCTATGATAATTAAGTTTCAAGCAAAGCTACCCTGATAAAGAAGTATACATGTAATTAGATGCTGTTCATTTTGGTGTATTATTAAATAGTTGGTTAGAGGTCTTCTGTGTATCGATATAAAAATGGTAATTATATTGTGCATGTTATATCCTTAAGCAGAAGACCAAATTTATTTAGTGATACACCAACTTGTTGTACAAGATTAATACTAGTATATAAAGCAGTGTAAATGCTCTGCTACAGCTACATTGTGAAACCTTTAAATTGACAATAGGGTACAGTTATAATGACTTAAGTTACATTCAAAATGACTGGTCATTGCAGAGCAGATTATGCAACTGGAGATAGGACCTTATCACCTGACATCTTTTATGCCAGCATTGATTGGGCAATGAAACAGTTGCACTACATTGTTTATTCCAGTTTCAAATAATGGCTTTTACATTATTGATGACTTTGCAGGAGTGTAATAATGCCGTTTAATAATTTTAATACTTCGCTTTAACACCTTGAAGTTACCTCACTAGCAATGGCATCATTAGACAAGAATTGTGTTTGTCCGAAACACAATGCCCACTATTGCGCAGCTTTGAAATAAAATTTCAATATATCATTTGGCAGGTTTAGAAATTATCTCCCTTTTAAAGCTTATTACTTCCCTTGGATTGTATTTTTTAACTTTTGACCTTGAAATATGACCTTCACCTTTCACCACTCAAAATGTGCAGCTTCATGAGATACACATGCATGCCAAATATCAAGTTGCTATCTTCAATATTGCAAAAGTTATGGCCCATATTAAAGTTTTCGGACGGACACACACACACAGACAGACAGACAAACGGACTGACAGTACAACTGCAATATGCCACCCTACCGGGAGCATAAAAATGTATCAGGGCATTTAGGCTCTGTGCATTTATCTTTAATTACTAAACATGATGTACCTATGATATCGATAGAACATCATATCCGTTGTCATGTAATACAGAATTTATTACATTATATTTGTAAATGATGAAAACTCGGCAAAGCATCAGTTTTATCTTTTTTCAAATAACTTGTGTAATAAATTCCATATTACATAACCACTCATACAATACATGTATCTCTATATCTCTACATTCCAAACAGCAATATCATGTAAACATGCATAAGGTTTGGTCAAATTGTTGTCAATGGAAACAAAATAAAACTGGAATAAACAATGGGTTCCCTCAGCTCTTGCATCACTGGGAACTGTGTAAGGTAGTGAAGTCTGCAGTGTACAAATGCTAAGGAAGTAAACAAGGCACTATTGTTACTTCAAAAAAACCTTGTCAATAATTTTAAAAGTTACATAAGAAATAAATATTTATGCTCCTGAAGAGGTGCTAGCAGACAGTCAGCATGGGTTGTCAGGTCTCATCTAGATGAATGCACATTAACAGGGATACAGTCATGCCATAGATTCATTCATCCTGCAAGTTTACTAAATTAACTCTTTAAAAAAAATAAATTCTCCATTGAAAATGAAAAAGTAGGAATAGTAGGAAGATTTGGTAAAAAAATAGGAAAAAGTAGGATCCTGATGAAAAAGTAGGAAATAGTAGGAAAAAGTATGACCGCTTGACAGCCTGCATATAGAGAAAACTGCCCCACCCCCTGGCAGCCATGTTTTTCCACCAATCGTGACCATTTTCGAACTCGTCTGAGATATCTATAAAATTGATTTTTAGAATTTTTTTATGATGATTAGGCAAAAAATGTGACTTCTAGAGTATTCACAAGCTTTTTTTACTATATAAATATAATGAAAATGACCCCCCCCTGGTGGCCATGCTTTTTTACCGATCCGAACCATTTTCGAACTCAACCGCCATATCCAGAAAACACATGTTCTGACCAAATTTCATGAAGATTGGTAAAAAAAAGTGACTTCTAGAGTGTTCACATGTTTTCACAATATACATATAGAGAAAACTGCCCCGCCCCCTGGCGGCCATGTTTTTTCACGGGTCTGGACCATTTTCGAACTCGTCCGAGATATCAATGAAACCAATGTTTTGACCAAGTTTCATGATGATTGGGCAAAAATTGGGACTTCTAGAGTGTTCACAAGGTTTCTCTATAGCCATATAAGGAATACTGCCCCACCCCCTGGCAGCCATGTCTTTTAAGGGACCGGAACCATTTGTTAGCTCAACCAACATATCATTTAGACAAACATTTTGACAAAGTTACATGAAGATTGGGCATCAAATGTGACTTCTACAGTGTTCACAAGGTTTTTCTTATTTTTGACCTAGTGACCTAGTTTTTACCCAGCATGACCCAGTTTCGAACTCAGTCGAGGTATCAATGGGACAAATGTTCTGACCAAGTTTCATGAAGATCGGACAATAAATGTGGCCTCTGGAGTGTTCACAAGGCAAATGTTGACGACGGACGACGCACGACAGACAAAAGGCCATCACAAAAGCTCACCATGAGCACGTTGTTCTCAGGTGAGCTAAAAAAGGTATAAATTGAGCAAAAGGATACAAATGTTTTTTTTCACAGACATGTAATCAGAAGAAGTAGATTTAAAACCAGTTGTTAACCCTTTACCACTTAGATGCGTATTTTAACGCATTTGTAGTCCCTTAAAAAGTTATATTTAATATAAGACCTTTCTGACTGTATTCAAGTTTTAAAGGCTTTATTTCCAACCCTTAGATATTGATGAGCAGCAAACAGCATAAAACCCGAACAGACTGTTAGTTACTCACAGGCTGTTCTGGTTTTATGCTGTTTGCAAATAGCCATTTTCACTTTGTTTCTAAGTGAGAAAGGGTTAATCTATTTTTGTATATTGATCCAATATTATGATTTTTCAAGTGTAGTGATTGCAATAACAAAATGTTATGTTTTTGTCATTCTTGTGGGTAAAGGAAAGAAAAGAACAATAACACAACAAACCTCTTCAGGGTAGAATATCAACACTTCCTTAAGATATATGGCAGCAGGACAGTCCTTTTTTTTGGAGGGTTTCACTCTATTCCTTGTTTTCTTTTTTGCATATGTATGTGGCTCAGTGCTTTTTTTCTTCGCCTAAAAGGTAACTGTATGTACACGAACATGCATATTTGATCTGACATAACACAGTTTTGAGTTTTGCAAAAAATCTTGTGACTAAGTCACTGAAAGCCTTATTTAAACATGTGTATCTGTATAAAACAATTGTACAAAGAGTAAACATTTAACTCTTCATGGAATGATAAGATCATTATTGGAGATCCAAAGAACTAAATCTTATGTGCATTAGTCAAGACAAAATAGTAGAAACTTGTAAATTAAGCTGATTCAACTGAATCATATTTTAAAACAAAATTGTCATTGAATACAACGCTTGATCAATGAAGACCCCATAGACATGTATTTAGTTTCAAGTGAATACCTTTAGTAGTTGAGGAGATTGATGTTGCATGCAAAACTTTAACCAGGAATGTTCTAATTACACAAAGGGCCATAATTCAGTTAAATTTCATCTTAGAGTTATGGGCCTTAGAAAGTGTTCTCCAGTGATGACCTTGTGGACATATTTTCACTTTTCAGTTTCAAGTGAATATCTTTAGTATTTGCTGAGATAAGACATTGTACAAGAAGTTGCACGCAAAACTTAAACCATAGTGTTACGCCAATACGACGCCAGGGTGAGTAGGATAGCCCCACTGTTATTTGAATAGTCGAACTAAAATGCATCGTTAATTAAATAAATAAGCAATATTATCTTCAGATGTATTGATTAGCATATTGACAAATAACTGCATTAAATTGATGTTCACACTGTTGTTCAGTTAGAGACTAATTATTGTATTGTTGTAGTGATGTGGATATGTTGTGTTCACAGAAAACATTCGTGCAATTGCCAATCCTTGTGTTGCAAAATTCTTAATTTAGGGTAACCAAGAACAATTTTAGACCAAAAAAGGTCAATATCAAGTTCATAATGGGGCCAGTTGATATGAGATTGTTGAGTGTTGATACAAAGCATCAATAAAAGTATCAAAGTCTTGCTTTTACATCAAATATGCAGAAATGAAAAGGCAGTCTTGGTTCAAAACCCTAAAATTATATGCTTTTATCTTAAAACATTTGCATGCTACAACTTACAAACATTAAATGAATTACTTGGATAAAACTTAACAATAATTTAAACAAGGGACAAAATTGTCACAAAACCAGGTTTTCAATTTAAAAAAAGTCTGATAAAGGGAAACAATTTAAAATGTGCATTGTTTCCCCCCCTTGTTTCAAATTAAATCTATTTTTACTTGTGGGGACCTTGATTTCAATTTGAAATGCGTTTGTCAAAAACACTATGTCCCCTTCTGCGCCGCTTTGACTCTATTTTTTTGACCTTTGGCCTTGAAGGATGACCTTGACCTTCCACCACTCAAAATGTGCAGCTCCATGAGATACACATGCATGCCAAATATGAAGTTGCTATCTTCAATATTGCAAAAGTTATGGCAAATGTTAAAGTTTGACAGAACCAACAGACAGACAGACAGACAGGCAGACAAACAGACAGGGCAAAAACAATATGTCCCCCACTATAGTGGTGGGGGACATAAACAAGAGGGCCATGATGGCCCTGTATCGCTCCACTGTTTTTTTATGCGAAAAAACGTGCAATGCGCATGGGTTGAAATGTACTCAAGCATGTGACTTTCTCTTTCTATCCCTCGTCCCACTGGGCGCTTAAAGTTGGAAGGGTGAGCATTTATATATATGGAAAAAGTTACTATCGTGAAATAAACAGACTAAAAAGCCCGGGAATTGTTGCACAGGTCCTTTGCTTATAACATAGGTACATTTATCTCTCCAAAAGATATTGTCGTTCTTTCTATTTCACATATTTTTAGATGCTGAAGATCAAATCTATGCTTTTGACTTGAAACAGATTCACAAGACCCATATGAATCAAAATGCCTAAACCCTTTACCAAATGACACATTTTGGACTTTCCCAATTTGAAAGAGGTTGCAGACGACAATTAAATTGTAATGGAATCTGAAGGAAATGATCAGGTAAGGTAGAAATAATTGTGATAAAAGGAGAAATTGCTCATCTTGAGCAATTTCTCATTTTATCACAATTATTTATAAAGTCGTCAGCTACAAACCTGTAAAATCCTGTTAGTGTTTGGTAAAGGGTTAATAATCTCTGGTTCCTTCTTAAGAGCCTTTCACACATTTATAACAAATACAATAGTAGCATCTTTCTTTGTAAAGCATCATCTCAAAATATAACAAGAGCTGTTTGTAAAACATGCATGCCCCCCATATGGGCTGTCAGTTGTAGCGGCAGCCATTGTGTGAATACGTTATTTGGCACTGTGACCTTGACCTTTGACCGAGTGACCTAAAAATCAATAGGGGTCATCTGCGAGTCATGATCAATGTACCTATGAAGTTTCATGATCCTAGGCGTATTAGCTTTCTTGAGTTATCATCCGGAAAGCATTTTACTGTGAAAAGTCACCGTGACCTTCACCTTTGACCTAGTGACCTGAACGTCAATAGGGGTCATCTGCGAGTCATGATCAATGTACCGTAGGTTTCCACGTATAGCGCGCAGTTTTTTACCTCCAAAAATCAAATTAAAAAGTTGATGCGCGTTATACATTGATACAACGCTATCCTGGCTGCTAAATTGGTAAAAATATGTTGTGTAATCGTAAATAATCAAAATGGCCGCCATGTTTTTTTTCCAGAAAACCACCACCCTATAATCTTACTGACTGAGGGGCCATTGTCGAAACAACCATAAGTCGCTACTGGTAGGTATGAACGCTGTAGAAGAAGTTTTGTCAAAATAAATTTGTTTGAATAAACTTGCGGACATTTCTTTGTTTGTGTTTTAACACTTCCTTTTCGATGAATTCCGATGGGGATTGTTGTCGAGAGCAGGCAAAGGTAGGTGCGAACGAGGTCTTTTTACGGGTATTGGTAGGTGTGAAAGGGGATCATTTTGCACTTCGTAATTGGCAGATGATATTGAGTAATATGTGCCACGACTTGTGACAATATGCAATTGCATTTTGTGTGTATAAATATTCAACGTTCAACTGTGGTGTTTCAAACTATCGTTAGCAATCGCCTAACCTACAACACAGAGAGATATTGACATCGTCCTTCGCCCGCATACCTCAACAATTGTATCCCTGTCTTCTATGCGTAATTCAAATTTACCGGTAATGCCCACGCTTTCCCCGAGGAAAAATCACACGATGTACACTAATTCTTATTTTCTCACGTTTTTCACGAAATGCACGTGGACTGTTAATCTTTTGCAAGAAAATTATAAAATTGTCAGAAAAGTATAGTGCTATGCAACCCCTGCTCCTAATCATAATGACGCTTCCTATTTTGAATGCTTAATTAAGCTTTCCAATGCCCCGGATTATTGGACTGTGTAATAGTAAAATGGCGGCCATTTTCGGTCCGATTTGGTGGTTTTATTGTCTTGAAATATTTTTTTCTCCATTTTTGCATTTAAAAAACAGCCTGCGCGCTATACATGGGTGCGCGCTATACGTGGAAACCTACGGTACCTATTAAGTTTCATGATCCTAGACGTAAGCTTTCTTGAGTGATCATCCGGAAACCATTTCTCTAAGTTGAGTTACCGTGACCTTGACCTTTGACCTAGTGACATGAAAATCAAAAGGGGTCATCTGCGAGTCATGATCATTGTACCTATGAAGTTTCATGATCCTAGGCATAAGCGTTCTTGAGTTATCCTCCAGAAACCATTTTACTATTTTGGGTCACCGTGACCTTGACCTTTGACCTAGTGACCTAAAAATCAATAGGGGTCAACTGCGAGTCATGATCAATGTACCTATGAAGTTTCATGATCCTAGGCATAAGCGTTCTTGAGTTATCATCCGGAAACAATTTTACTGTTTTGGGTCGACGTGACCTTGACCTTTGACCTAGTGACCTGAAAATCAATAGGGGTCATCTGCCAGTCATGATCAATGCACCTATATAGTTTCATGATCCTAGGCATAAGCGTTCTTGAGTTATCATCCAGAAACCATTTTACTATTTCGGGTCACCGTGACCTTGACCTTTGACCTAGTGACCTGAAAATCAATAGGGGGTCATCTGCGAGTGTCACAGGGTATAAATTCATATTTATCGTTAGTAAGTTATTTGTTATTCATGTCGAGTAGTTTTAGGTAGCTCTGATATAAAGTCTGTAATCTTAGTTATTTTATAGTTAACATATAGTTGAATTTAACCTAATTTAGCACGTGCACGTAACAACAAATCATACACTTTCCCTCCTTTATTCAGTTGTTTGCTGAAGGTTGCTTCAGACAGCCATTCAATCTTTGATAGAAACATTATATTATTTGTGTAGGACATTTTATATTCCTGCAGATACCTTTATCGATCTATTAAAACTTTAAACCTCGATTGATTCGATAGTTTGTCGTCGAACCCAAAGTACGCAAATTGCGCGTAGCTAGGCCGGCAACAATGGCTCCCAACGTTCTTCACTGATTGATCAAATAATATAATTTGGACAATCCGTGTGCACAATCCTTTTACGAGGATCTACACTTGATGGCCACATAAGACGTCGTTTAATACCCTGGTTAACGTTAAAGCATGCTAAGGGCCCTCTTCAAGACCGTTACGTCACATCATCAGGACCAAGGACCATTCGTCGCTGGAAGTGTATAAACTGTGTGTGACTTGGTGTATAAACACTGACAATAGTGATTATTTCTCAGGACACATGGCGGTGTGGTGAGCTGTACATTTTATTATTGATTAGTTAGTTTATTTATTTGATAATATTTGATATATACTATTGTTCACTTTATATCATTAATTTTGTAATTAATGTAAATGTAAATGTTTGTCCAACCTAGGTTAAAGATTTTTTGGTTCAATGCACTAACCATAGGTTGTCCCGTTTAACATACGCCCCTGCATTTGTGTAAACTGTGTTTTCACTGTCACTAATCCGGTTTCAATAACAATAGAAGTACATTAAGTAGTACAATACAGACAGGTAGGCACGTAGATAGCTCAGGTGCTAGTTTAAAGGTCATAATTTGGGATCAAGACAATCAATAAATTTGCTGCCCACTTATAAAAAAAAGTTTCAACTCATGTAAAATCAAAATTGTCCTTAGTTGTTTCAAACTTACAAAAAATTGAAACAACGCTCACTCATAGTACTTTTATAAATAGGAAATCGTTAAAATCGAGTTATTTCTTACTGAAAATAGACTGATCATCTAATTTCATTGGGAAATACTGGTTTGCGTTTAAGCCTTGCAAGGTAAAATAATCGCGTCGATTTACCGCGTATTCGAACGAAGAAAAAATAAATCGATGTAGCAATTTAAAAGCGTACACATTCGGTTTGTGGACAGTGCTTTTAAATAATCGATTTATTTGATAACGGGAAAAGAAGTACTATATTCGTTGGTAGGAAAAATAGTAATTGCGTTGCGGGTTACACTTGACACTACGTAAAAGTGACCAGTGTAATTTTCGGACCGGAAATAGGGTATCGAATCTGTACAGATAGCGATTTAGTTGTATGGTACATAGTATTCAATGATTGTGTGATTGAATATGTATGGTTGTACGTGTGTGAAAGTGTAATTGTAAATAGTTGTACGTGTGTGAGAGTGTATTTGTAAATAGTTTAATCAAATTGTTTTGTTCATTGTTTCATAAATATGCATCTATAGGTGTTATTATTATAATTAAATAAGATCAATTCCTCAATTAAATCATAATTTGTGAATTAATTTCACTGAATTTATTTTAATTGTTTGTAGACATTTATTTAGATTTTTGTTGAGTTTGATAAAACTTGAACATTTATTTTGACTTTAGTTTAATCTAATTTACAGTAATTGTTTATTAATTAAGTGATTATTAAATAGAGAGCTAATAAAGAGAAATAAATAGTTGAACATTTAATAATAATACCTATTTTTGGTATTCAATAATTGAATGAATGTGTACATTTTTTTTGTTATTGTATTGTGTTATATGACATGTAAGGTTATACATAGGTGTTAAAATTGAATTAGATGTATTGGTCACTATTTAAGTTAGTGATTTAGTGTTGTATTACATGTATATTGTATTATTTTGAGTTGAACAGAAAGGCAACTGTTATGAAATGTGAATTTAAAGGTTGATGAAATTGAAGTGGTTTACAAAGTGTTTTTAAAGAAAAGTGCGTACGACTGAAGTGAAATAGTCACTGGGAGAATAGTTTTAATTGTGAATTGTTGCATTGAAAGTAATATTAACGACAAGTGATTAAGATTACTGATTGACATTATGAAATTGAATCTAGAGTGAGTGAAGTTGAACAAATACTAATTACATACTAGTTTTTAATGAATTGTTTTGTGTTGTAAAGTGCAAAGAATATTGTGAAGAGAAGTGAATTAAAGAGAAGACTTTGATATCTGCATATGGTTCGGATCAATATCATAACTTAGTGCTTAGTGTGAAATTAGAATGAGTGTGAATATACATGTAACTATTTGAAAATGGATTCTGATAGACAATTAAGGAGACAAAGAATGGAGAAACATAAAGAACAACAAACATTAAAGGAACAAGAGTTGAAAAGTCAAAAGGACATTGAAATGCTGAATAAAATAAAGGAACGAGACTCAAAGATTCGTGAAATTCAAAAACAAAGAGATGAATTGATAAAGATGAGAATAGAAAACAAAACAGCCCAACATAGCGATGTGAATGATGCAAATGATGTTAAGCATAAACAATTAAGAGAAACTGTTGGAGAAAGATTACAGCACAAGTGTAAAGAAATGGAACATGAAAGGAGGACTGAACTTGACCATGATAATGATGTTGATGGTGCTGTTGGATTAACTGTTGGATTAAAGACTGATGATTACCATGGCAACGATTATGAAAGTGACATGGATTCAATAGATGAGGAACTTAGTTGGTTGACTAAGAAGATGGAGGAAACATTCCAGATACATGCTGATTCTGAGGACAGAATTTTTAAAGAGGGGGTGCGGTGCAGTACTGAAACACTTACACCATCTGAATGTCACGAATGTGAACATGACCACAAAAGTGACATTGATGAAATTACAATTGATGAAGATGATGATGAAAAAGCACTTAAAGCTGAAATAAAAGCAATGAAGCTTCAACAGATGAAATTAAAAGAGGAACTTCATCTGAAAGAGAAAGCAAAAAGATTCAAGGAACAAGAATTATTGAAAGAAACACGTCGTAAACAGAAAGAAGAAAGAATAAGGAAACTGAAAAGAACAAAACAAGAATTGCAAGAAGATATTATGGAGACACGGAGCACAATTACGTCATTAGACGAGGCATTGGAACATGAAGATATACATCACCGACACAAACATAACAGAAATGCGGAACGAAGAGTGCTTCCTAATCCACCATTAATGTTGAAACCCAGTGTTCCTAAATTTTCGGACCCAACTCAATTTAGAGGATGGAAAATAGAAATCGAAAGTATGATTCGGTCAGAAATTTACCAGAAAGACATACTGAAACAGTGCGTAAGAAATGAGATATCTGGAGAACCAAGAAAAGTTTTATCAATATTGAAAGCCACAGCAACCTTAGAAAACATTTTGTCAACGATGGAAAGTAATTTCGGTGATCTAAAAAGCGGACAAAGTATAATGGAAGAATTTTATCAAGCCAGACAAAATAAAGACGAAGACATAACATCATGGGGTATACGAATTGAAGAAATGATTCAAAGAGCTTTAGAAAAGGGCGAAATACAAGAAAACAAGAAGGATGAAATACTGAAAACAAAGTATTGGAAATACTTAAGAAACTCTGAATTAAAGAATGCCACTAGAGTGTTCTTTGAAAACTCTCTCACATTTGAAGAGTTACGGAAACGAGTGAGAAAAGAAGAACAGGAAATGACAGTATCACAAGAGAGAAAAGAACATACCAAACAGATCAATACAATACAACTAGATCAACAATTTAGAATATTGAATGATCTAACAGAGAAATTACAATGTATGCAAAAACAACTAGATGTATTTACACAGGAGAAAGTAGCAAGGAAGGACAATAGAAGTGAAAATGTGACAAGAGATTACAAGCGATATGATAATAGACCACATTGCGGAAATAGGAGAACGTTTTCACGAGGCAGGGGTTACTCAGGAAACAGAGGACCTTATAGAGGCAGACGACCTTTTTCGCAAGATGTTTATCATAGAGACAGCAACTCTCAACATCATTTAAACGGGAATCAGCTCTAATTGATGGGGTCAATGAGGGCTGTGAAGATACCACTATCCCCAAACAGAAACCAGTGGAAAACATGTTTAGTAGAATGGTAGGCGATGCTAACCTATCTACTATTACCATTAACGGAAAAGAGACAACCGCGCTTATTGACAGCAGGTCACAAGTCAGTGTGGTAACTGAAACGTTTTACAACAGAATGACGCTAAAACCAGAACTGATGTCACTACATGAATTTGATCTTGAATTGAAAGCAGCTAATGGCACCCGTATTCCATATTCTGGATATATTCAGGCAACAATTGGAGGTAACATTTTGGACATGAACATAGAGACAATTCTTCTCGTTGCGCCTGTTAGCGAAAGTCATGGTAGTGCTCATGTCATAATTGGCACAAATATAATCAGATATATGAAAGACTTGTACAGTGGTGAATGCCCGGACGATAAATGGAAAGCAGCTTTTCTGGCAATAGAATCAAACGTTGGAAAAGTGCTTGCAACCAAAGATATTACGTTACATCAAAATGAAACCAGGACCGTGGTAGGTTTCCTGCGGAAACGTCAAAACACTGAAGCAGCAGTAACTGAACAATGCCAAATTGACAGTCATGGGGAATTGGTATGTTCAAGAGTTGTCTCCATAAATACTCGTGGAAGAACAGCGAGGGTACCTGTGAGATTGTGCAACATACCTGCAAGACCTGTAAAGATAAGAGCAAAACAAGAACTGTGTGAATTACAGGAAGTGAAAGTTCTGCGTGAAGCTCAAATACTGCAACCATCAAGCGCATCCATATCAACTGTCAATACTGAAACAGAAAACAAAACAAAACTAGAGGACATGAAAAATGAATATGATGTTGATCTCGACGGAACTGATTTAAGTCCGGATCAAAAGCAAGAGGTATACAAGTTGTTTAGAAAATGGGATACATTGTTTCCAAAATCAAAATTTGACATCGGACACACAACCGCAGTTAACCACTTACCTTGGCCATGTTGTATCAGCAGATGGCATAGAAGCAGATCCAGTCAAAATAGAAGCAGTAAAAAATTGGCCAACCCCAAAGTCTGTGAAACAAGTACGCCAATTTCTCGGCTTTGTTGGCTATTATCGGCGATTCATTAAAGGGTTCGCTTCCATTGCAAGGCCATTAAATAACCTGCTGATAGGCCATCCGACTAAACGTACAACACAAAGAAACAACAAAGCAATAAAACCAGTTCCATTTCAATGGGGATCCGACCAACAGACTGCTTTTGAGGAGTTAAAGAAACAGCTTACCAATCCACCTATTTTAGGCTATGCAGACTATACATTGCCGTTTATTCTGCACACAGATGCCTCCTCAAAGGGATTGGGTGCTGTACTTTATCAACGCCAAGACGGCCACGAAAAGGTCATAGCCTATGCAAGCCGTTCACTTAAACCGTCAGAGAATCATTATCCTGCGCACAAGTTGGAATTTTTAGCGTTGAAATGGTCAATGACGGAAAAGTTTCACGACTATCTTTACGGCGCGGAAGTTGAGGTTATAACGGACAATAACCCACTTACCTACGTGCTAACGAGTGCTAAGTTGGACGCGACAGGGCAACGATGGCTTGCTGCGTTATCAAACTACACCTTTACGACACGTTATCGGGCAGGTAAAAACAACGCCGACGCAGATGGGTTAAGCAGGGTGGTAGTGCAACCAGAAACAATAGCTGCTATAACCACTGCTGTAACAGCAGGGATTGACCAAGCGCCCTACTGTTTCAGTACATCCGCACCTGTAAAAGACAAACCTGAGGCTTGTGATCAAGTTCCAGAAGATGTCTTGCAAACATACGCCCTGAGTTCTCACAATTGGAGAAAGTCACAGCTGGCCGACCCAGTAATTTCCAAGGTTATTCATAAATTACAAGTTGGCACAAGACCTTCTGTATCATCTTCCTCAGACTCATGTACCGGTGTTTTGAAATATAGCAGACACTGGCCCAGTCTTGAGTTGAAGGATGGGGTTTTATACTGAAGAACTAAGATATGTGAGCAGGAGTACAGCCAATTAGTTTTGCCAGAAGCATTACGGGAGATAGTGTTTTCAAGCCTGCATGATGACCTCGGCCACCAAGGACGTGATCGGACACTATCATTATTCAAACAAAGATTCTTTTGGCCTGGCATGGAAAGCTTTGTAAAAGACAAGATCAGTAATTTCGCCCGATGCATAAGAAGCAAAACTCCAGCCGAAATTAGTTCTCTTGTGAACATTACAACCTCATCACCAATGGAGCTTGTTTGCATAGACTTCTTGAGTTTAGAAAAATCAAAAGGTGGATACGAGCATATTTTAGTTATCACCGATCATTTTACGCGATATGCGCAGGCGTTCCCAACGACAAATCAGACAGCAAGAACAACAGCGAAAGTTTTGTTTGAGAAGTTTTTTGTGCATTACGGCTTTCCGGCGCGTTTACACAGTGATCAAGGTACCAATTTTATGTCTGGCCTTATAAGCGAACTGTGCAAGTTAGCTGGAATCGAACAATCAAGAACAACTCCATATCACCCTATGGGTAATGGGATGACAGAGAGATTTAACCAGACACTGCTGCACATGTTGTCCACACTCGAGGAGGACAAGAAATCCGACTGGAAGTCGTATGTTGCACCGATGGTTCATGCGTACAACAGCACAATTCATACCAGTACTGGTTATTCGCCGTACTACTTAATGTTCGGACGTCACCCAAGGTTAGCGATGGACGCACTACTTGATTTACCGTCGAACGATAATGGG
The DNA here is from genome assembly GCF_020536995.1 of Dreissena polymorpha. NCBI lineage: Eukaryota > Metazoa > Mollusca > Bivalvia > Myida > Dreissenidae > Dreissena > Dreissena polymorpha. The sequence continues at coordinate 102,680,679 of NC_068363.1, forward strand.
ACGGTGTTCCAGAATGAGTACAGCCGCAAACTTCGCAACAGATTGGCGACTGCATATAGTCGTGCGAAAGAGAACGCATTTCAAAATGCAGAGAAAAGTAAGAGGGTATATGACACTAAAGCTAGAGCCACTAAAATCATTCCAGGTGATTTGGTTTTAGTAAGAAATGTGACTCAACGCGGGAAACAGAACATCGCTGACAAGTGGGAAGATGTGCCATATGTGGTAATTCACCAGCCAAATACTGAAATTTCCGTGTATGACGTCAAGAAGGATCAACCTCACTCCAAACGTATACGTCGTGTACACAGAAACTTGTTGCTGCCATTGGGAATAACGGTACAACATCAAAATAAAGAGCAAAAAGCTCCGAAATACGTTATACCGCAACGACGGAAACAATCACGTGACAACTATGACGACGGTAGTGTACCCATACGTCGCTCGAACCGCCAACGTAAAGCACCGAACTTATACGTTGCGGGTTCGTGTTATATATTAACGGTAAAGACTAACAGTGATGTGATAATGTGAAGTGTTTGCTTATAGACAGAAGTGTGGCATAAGTTATAGAGTTATTTAAAAAAAATGATGTAAATATGTGTCTTTATAAAAAATTGCCATATATTGTACTTAAATGTTTGTATAATAAAATGTATGATGGATACGTACCATTTGTTTGTGTTATTACGAAAAAAAATGTGCAAGTTATTGTACTTGAATGTTTTATAATAAAACTTATGATTGATACCATGTGTTTGTGTTATTGCAAACTTTGGAAGTAGTGACTTGATGAACGTATATGTTTTATCACCGCGAGTTCTATAAATTTATAGAACATATATAAATTAATGTCGGGACGACATTTCTAAAGCAGGGGGAATATGTCACAGGGTATTAATTCATATTTATCGTTAGTAAGTTATTTGTTATTCATGTCGAGTAGTTTTAGGTAGCTCTGATATAAAGTCTGTAATCTTAGTTATTTTATAGTTAACATATAGTTGAATTTAACCTAATTTAGCACGTGCACGTAACAACAAATCATACACTTTCCCTCCTTTATTCAGTTGTTTGCTGAAGGTTGCTTCAGACAGCCATTCAATCTTTGATAGAAACATTATATTATTTGTGTAGGACATTTTATATTCCTGCAGATACCTTTATCGATCTATTAAAACTTTAAACCTCGATTGATTCGATAGTTTGTCGTCGAACCCAAAGTACGCAAATTGCGCGTAGCTAGGCCGGCAACACGAGTCATGAACAAATTTCGTAGAGGACTATTAGATATCACTTCATACCAAATTTAGTAGTCCTAGGCTCTATAATTATGAACAAGAAGATTTTTAAAGTTTGCACAAAATAGGCCTTATTTAAGCATATGTTCATTTTTGTGACCCCCGGGTCAGGGTCAAATTTGTCCCCAGGGGCATAATTTGAACAAAATAAGTAGAGACCTATTAGATGTCATTACATACAGAATTTGGTAGAAATGGGCTCAATAGTTATGGACAAGAAGATTTTTAAAGTTTGCACAAAATGGGCCCAATATAAGCATATGTTCAATTTTGTGACCCCTGGGGAACGGTCAAATTTGATCCCAGGGGCTTAATTTGAACAAACTTGGTAGAGGACTATTAGATGTCATTACATACCAAATTTGGTAGCCCTATGCCATACGGTTTTGGACAAGAAGATTTTTAAAGTTTGCACAAAACAGGCCTTATATGAGCAAATTTTCAATTTTTTTACCCCCCAGCGCAGGGTCAAATTTGACCCCAGGGGCATAATTTGAAGAAACTTGGTCGAGGACTATAAGATATCACTACATACTAATTTTGGTAGCCCTAGGCCCAATGGTTATGGACTAGAAGTTTTTTGAAGTTTTCACAAAATAGGCCTTATAAAAGCAAATTTTCAATTTTTTGACCCCCCAGGGCAGGGTCAAATTTGACCCCAGGGGCATAATTTGAAGAAACTTGGTAGAGGACTATAAGATGACACTACATACCAAATTTGGGAGCACTAGGCCCTATGAATATGGACAAGAAGATTTCTAAAGTTTTCACAAAAAAGGCCTTATATAAGCAAATTTTCAATTTTGTGACCCCCGGGGCAGGGTCAAATTTGACCCCAGGGGCATAATTTGAAGAAACTTGGTAGAGGACTATAAAATGTCACTACATACCAAATTTGGTAGCCCTAGGCCCAATGGTTATGGACGAGAAGATTTTTAAAGTTTTCATAAAATAGGCCTTATATAAGCAAATTTTTCATTTTTGACCCCCCCGGGGCAGGGTCAAATTTGACCCCAGGAGCATAATTTGAACAAATTTGGAAAAGGTTCACACCAGGAACATTCCTGAGAAATTTCATCAGAATTGGACCAGTAGTTTAGGAGAAGATGTTTAAAGAAAAAGTTAACGCACGGACGCACACACGAAGGCACGCACGCACACACGACGGACACAGGACCATGACATAAGCCAGGCCTCTGGCCAGTGGAGCTAAAAAGTCTGATAAAGGGAGACAACTCAAAATGTGCATTGTTACTGATTGTTCATCCGTTACCCCCCTTGTTTCAAAATCAATCTATTTTTAGTTGTGGCGACCTTGACCTTCGAGATATAGACGTTATTCTTTCTCACGACACACCGTCCAATGATGGTGAACAAATGAGCCAAATTATTTTGAAATCTGACAATGCATCACATAGTTATGGCCCAGACAAGCTCATTTATGGCCATTTTTGACCTTTGAACTCAAAGTGTGACCTTGACCTTGGAGATATCGACGTAATTCTTTTGCGCGACACACCATCCAATTATGGTGAACAAATGTGCCAAATGATTTTAAAATCTGACAATGAAAGTTATGGCCCGGACAGGCTTGTTCCGCCCGCCCGCCCGCATTAGCCAATCTAATAACCAGTTTTTTCTTCTGAAAACCTGGTTTATAAAATATAATCATGTCTTTACAACAGAATTAACAATTCCTTAATTTATATATGATAATAGTGAACCAAGCTTCTCCTGTGAAAAATGTCACAAGTGCTTGTTTTGCTTATCTGAGGGTAGATGGCTGGACTTTTAGGGCCAAATGAAGGACTATTTCCAAGGGATTATCTACCTTGGTGGCCACCTTCTTGCCCTTTGTCAGCCTGACCTCCCTGCAGGGGAGTGTTGGGCTGCTGGTGGGTGTGTCCACCATGGCCAGGGTCACACCATTGGCTGCCCGGGGGTCAGCACGCACCATGGAGACGGCCTTCTGCAGCAGCAGGATCACACAGCTAGCCTGGATCTCCATCAGCAAGTCCTCAGAAACCTACACCAGGAAACAGTGCCTAGAGTGTTGAGTGCGAAACTAGAGTAACTGCTTAACAGTTAAGTCTTGCACTGGGACAACGAGATTAAAGTGTTCAGCTTTTAAAGAAATTTTTGTTTTACGAAAATCTCATCTTAAAAAAAATCCAGCTTAAATGTAAAAATATCATTTGGTTCCTGATAAGTCTGTGCTGACTGCACAGGCTAATCTGGGACCAATCTTAACCAACATGCATAAAACCCAGGTTTCGAAGAGTGAGGCCCATTTCTATATCAGATACAGCATTTTCTCACTCAAATGTCTAATTATAATTGAGTTAAACCCTTTACGACGTTGATACCTATTTTGACGCATTTGTAGTCTCTTAGAAAGGTAAATTGAATTGAAGACCTTTCTTACTAGATTCAAGTTTTTAAGGTTTCATTTCCAACCCTTAGATACTGATAAGCAGCAAACAGCGTAAAACCTGAACAGCCTGCGAGTTTCTCGCAGGCTGTGCTGGTTTTATGCTGTTTGCACATAGCCATTTTAACTTTGCTTCTGAGTAGGAAAGGGTTAATAAACAATCACTACTAATATTCCCTTAGTCATAATTATAGAGAATATGACTGTGTTGCTTAAGATAGAATATGGCTTTCATTTTATAAGCAATTACAGACATAGGCTTTCATTTTATAAGCAATTACAGACATAGGCTTTCATTTTATAAGCAATTACAGACATAGGCTTTCATTTTATAAGCAATTACAGACATAGGCTTTCATTTTATAAGCAATTACAGACATAGGCTTTCATTTTATAAGCAATTACAGACATAGGCTTTCATTTTATAAGCAATTACAGACATAGGCTTTCATTTTATAAGCAATTACAGACATAGGCTTTCATTTTATAAGCAATTACAGACATAGGCTTTCATTTTATAAGCAATTACAGACATAGGCTTTCATTTTATAAGCAATTACAGACATAGGCTTTCATTTTATAAGCAATTACAGACATAGGCTTTCATTTTATAAGCAATTACAGACATAACTATCTTCATTAGTGGAGCAACAATCTGTCTCATTTACTGTACTAACTGGAAAAGTGTCAACCTAGAAATCTGCACGAGTTGTTATGTGTTCTCATGGCAACAGTGATTTATAAATGTTATAGAACAAATAATTTAATAGAAATTACTTTGAATCATATCCACATACTGCAACACTGTCTAGGCGGTATACCATACAATAAAACTAACCAAAACTAACCATTATATGAGTGTATACGAGTGCTTACCTTACACATACATAATTGCACATATTGCATGTTCACATACATGATGCATTCTCAGTGAATAATAAATTATTGAATTTTAACAAATTACTTTCAGAAGTTCTAAATTATTTTCTTATACTCTGTGGACTTTTTATGTATACTTACATCATGTCAGGACAATTTAAATATCTTACAAATACACCTGATAAAACAAAAGTTTATAAGTAATACAGTATATATAATTAACATACTTTCTTTTAATTTTTCCATATACGCAATATCAAATATCTGGAACTTCCCATTATGATAATTATAAGAAAACCAGAGACAAAATTAACTACATAAAGCATGCATGAGTGAAAACAAACATGTCTTTCTCTCCACACCTACCAACCTATCTGCAATTTCCTCTGGCTTGTCAATTTCTAAAGCAAACTTGAATGAGACAGAATTCTTGTTTGGGAGGTCTAGCTGACATTCCAATTCATCTTCTTCGAAGCTCATGATGATCAAAGTCGGAGATTTGTCCACAGTTTTGCGACGCTTACCACGGGTTTTACGACGTATCTCATTCCCTCTGGTGCTCTCATTTTCACTGAAAAATTATTTTTACACCAGTTACTTTTTTTTTTAAGTTTTGCTTTCTCGCATCAATTATAACAAGAGATTGCCAAGCAAAATTGTCCCCTACCGGTGAAACTCCACGATTGTCAAATAAAAAAAAAATATATATATTTGTTGCCATAGCAACCAGAATTCTTGACATAAGAACAAAATGAAATGACATGTATAATCTCCATATTGCCATCTATCAATGTTTCAAGTTTCATGAAAAATATGAAGAACTTTTAAAGTTATCGCAGAATCCAGAAAAATGACAGACTGACTGACAGACAGAGCACAAACCGTAAGTCCCCTCTGGTTTCACCGGTAGGGGACAATAACAATATTATAGCAAATAACAATGTCTTGTGAAACATTACAATCATTATATAAGGGGATAAGCTCCTGAACTACACCATTTTTTCTAATGCATTTTAAAAGCCCCTGTGACTTTGAGTGAATCTGCATCTGGTCAACACTGTGTAGCCTACCTCTCTATGTTGGACTGTGAGTCGTCCATCAGTGGATTCATGTGCACAAGGATGCCAGGGGGGGCTGACTCAGAAGCAACCACACCTGGAATGCTGGACTGCGATAAGCCAACCTGCTGGGAACTGCTAATGTCAAGGTGACCCAGTCCTGCAGCCTGAAAAGAGACACAAGATATAGGGTTGCTTGAGTCTGGTCATATGGGTTGGAAGTATTAGCTTGCCTATACAATCCAGATACATGCTGTTCAAAATAAATTAAGAAGAATTGCTCGCGTGACTCATAGATTGGCTGATGAGAGTCAATCAATAGGGGTCATCTGTCAGTCATGACAAATGTCCCTATGAACTTTTCTGATCCCAGACTTAAGCATTCTTGAGTTATCATCTGGAAACCATTTTACTGCTTCAAGTGACTTTCACCTTGAACTTTGACCTAGTGACCTGAAAATCAATAGGGGTCATCTGCCAGTCATGACCAATGTTCCTATAAACTTTCCTGATACCATCCTGAGCGTTCTTGAGTCATCATCTGGAAACCATTTTACTGCTTCAGGTCACTGTGACCTTGAACTTTGACCTAGAGTCCTGAAAATCAATAGGGGTCATCTGTCAGTCATTACCAATGTCCTAATGAAATTTCCTGATCCTAACCCTAAGCATTTGTAAGTTATCATACGGAGACCATTTTACTGTTTCAAGTCACAGTGACATTGAACTTTGACCTAGAGAACTGAAAATCAATAGGGGTCATCTGTCAGTCATTATCAATGTCCCTATGAACTTTCCTGATCCCAAGCTTAAGGGTTCTTGAGTTATCATCCGGAAACCATTTTACTGTTTCGAGTCACTGTGACCTTAACCGTTGACCTAGTGACCTGAAAATCAATAGGGGTCATCTGCCAGTCATGATCAATGTGTACCTATGAACTTTCCTGTTCCCAGGCCTAAGCGTTCTTGAGTTATCATCCGGAAATGGTTTGGTGGACGGCCCGACAGACAGACCAACCAACATGTGCAAAACAATATACCCCCTCTTCTTCGAAGGGGGGCATACATAAACTACATTTTCTGCTAAAAACAAACAAACAATAAGTTCAATATAAAAGTCATAAGTTGATATTAAAGAGTTAAGAAAGCTAATAGATATCAAATATGTAAATGTCATAGTTTTGAAAGAAGCAATTAGTTGTTGCATCAAACCTGCAATAGGGACAGACGAAAAGACAGGCAAGCAAATCACTTTCATGCCAAGAGGCTTCACTGAATTCCTGGGTCACATAGTTATGTTGTAACATCCTGACACTTTTCAGTAAATACACACCTTTCGTTTCAATCCTTTGTGGTTGACTGTCTCTGCACCCGTGTCGACATTTGAACATGGCAGTGATTCTTAACAATAAATAATAAATCATAAGATAACAATTTAATTATGGATGCATTTGTTTTTGAACAAGTGAAAAGAGTTACATCTTTTTGAAAGACAAATATTTAGCACACCAAACTGATTTTATTCCAATAGTTGTGTATATATCACACTACTTTCTTTAAACATGGTTATATGTATCTCCCGTATACGCTTCTAATATGCAAAGAATAATTATATTTTATGTGTTAAACTGATCGTTGACAAGCTGTTTGGCAGTGTTATCACTAAGACGTGATAAAACTGATCACTAAGACGTGATAAACGTGCTGTTATTAATTTTTTCAACATATATATATAAAACTAAACAAATTTTTTAAGTAAAATTCATTTCAGTTATTAAATACTTACTTGCTATCTATTAGCTTTCTCCTTTCCAAGGGGAATTAACCCATCCGGAAAATTAACTGGGAACCGGCCACCTCCATACTGTAATACAGGCCAGTTTAAACATAGTGCAATGCAACCTAGGGAAAAACCAGTAACCAACACTAAATATTCTTTCAATATATATACAACAAGGGACAAAATTGTCACAAAACCAGGTTTTCATTGTGAAAAAAAAATCTGATAAAGGGAGAAAACTCAAACTGAACTTTTGAAATGACCAAAAAAAATTAACCCCCTTTGTAAGTTTTTTTTTTTTTTTTAATCTATTTTTAGTCGTGGCGACCTTGACATTGGAGATATTGACGTGAATCTTTCGTGGGACACACCGTCCCATGATGGTGAACAAATGTGCCAAATGATTTTAAAATCTCACAATGAATGACATAGTTATGGCCAGGACAAGCTCATTTATGGCCATTTTTGACCTTTGAACTCAAAGTGTGACCTTGACCTTGGAGATATCGACGTAATTATTTCGCGCGACACACCGTCCAATGATGGTGAACAAATGTGCCAAATGATTTTAAAATCTGACGATGAACGACATAGTTATGGCTCGGACAAGCTCATTTATGGCCATTTTTGACCTTTGAACTCAAAGTGTGACCTTGACCTTGGAGATATCGACGTAATTATTTCGCGCGACACACCGTCCAATGATGGTGAACAAATGTGCCAAATGATTTTAAAATCTGACAATGAACGACATAGTTATGGCCCGGACAAGCTTATTCCGCCAGCTTGCCAGCCCGCCAGCCAGCCAGCCCGCCCGCATTCGCCAATCTAATAACCAGTTTTTTCCTTCGGAAAACCTGGTTAAAAATATTAATCAAATAGTGGGGTGGGAGGTGGGACTTACCGATTGCAGGTAAGTATTAAATAATTAAAATGAATTTTACTTAAAAAAATTGTTTAAATGTCATAAATACATTACCTGCTATCTATTAGCTGATTTTGTAGCTGTGGAGGGAAGTTTCGTAATATTTTCTCATCACAGTAGAACCCATCGTTGGATACCCACGACTAATTCATTCCGTTACTCTCCAGCATTAGCCGTGGGAAAATATAAGCAATAAACGCCGTTTTGACCTTAACTGTAACCTTTCAGTAGACCAACGAAATTGCAGTTTACAAAAAGAATTTCGCTTTGGAGGTGTCAATGCTTCGCCTGGATAATTGCGATCTGATACACCAAGCTTTTCCTTCCACCTGTCCAAGTGCTTAAAAAGCCATCGCGCCCATGTAAGAGACCAGAGATACTTTTACTCTGAAAGTCGTTTAAATTCTCAATTTTAAAGTATAGGCATGCACGACGAAATTCCATTTCTACGGACGACTTAATTTTGACAACAAACCCGAAGTCTCTATAGTACGAGTTGTATAATTGGTAAAAAATATCCTCATGAAACCGTGAGGGATCCAATGAAATTACTGGATTTGACACGCCCTAAAACAGTGAAAAGAGCTCGTAATGTCCCACGGTTGATAAATGGAGAGTAACGGAATGGATCCAACGTGGGTATCCGATGATGAGTAGAATCCATATACCGGGTTATCAGCTAATGATAGCAAAACCCAAAACCAGGGTTATCAGCTAATAATCTTCGTTAGAACGGAATTAATGTGACTTCTCGGACAGAGTAAGTATGTCAATGTCGTAAAAGACACTACCGTTAGTGACATTTCAATGAGACCAAACATATACAAATTGTATTTTTGGAACTTCAGAAACAAAGATAAAAAGATGAAAAAGGTGGTCGGATTCCTCCAGAAAACAGCTTGGCGCACGTCAGAAAGTGGGGTGTGATTAATATACGCCTATGAAACAGACAGAGCTCTATTTCATGCGGTCAGATCCTTAAAAGGAATGAATCCTTAGATTTGGGATAAAAGCAAACCTTCCTTAGTCGAGGTCTAACCTCGAAAAATAGAAGCCGCAGAAACATCTCTCCCCCCCCCCCCTTTTAAGGAAATGAAGAGTGTCTTTTGAGAACCTCAAATGGACCAACACTGCTGAGGTAAATAAAACTTCAAAGTCCCGATTGGCCATAGCAGTTTATCCTCATCTTCATGTCTACCTGTTTAAGAAAAACTTGGAAACTTGAAGATTTTTAGAAGCCATATAGCGGAGTATATTAAGCAAGGAATCCTGGCTGACACAACAAAGTGAAGACGACATTAGATCCAACTGAAACTGGTCGTATTCAATAGAAAAAGCATGAATTTCACTTCTCCGTATGGTAAAAGCCATAATAAGAAGGAAAACCGTCTTAAAAAACTTAAAATTATATTGGAACTGTTAATAAGCCTGATGAAAAGGTTCATAAGAAACTTATTAAACAACCCAATAACACAAGCCAAATCCTCTTACAAAGTAAGGGAACAAAAAACATAGTGTTTAAGTTCCATAACTTAGATCAGTTCCAAAATGGTAAGACAGAACAGAGTTGTGATGACTTACAAAGCCAAGGTATACGAAAGCATAATCTGTATCCTTTGATGGAGATAAGAACACATTTCTTATCATGACAGAAAAAGATTAGAAAAACCTCTATGCATCTAGCAGAGCAATTAAGGTAATAAATATGCTCTTGAATACCCAGTTAAAAAAAGAATTTCCAGAGAACCTCATAGACAGTTCTAATGGAATTATCCTACCAAAAGTAACAAGGATTGAATCTCTAACAGAAAAACATTCTTCTGTAGAGATTACTAAATAATGGCGAGACATGTAGTGGCACATGTATTGATCAGTATAAAATATATCTCTCTGAAATATGATATTTGACCTGTTAAGAAGTTTCCTGACAAAAAGTGTACAGGAGACTGAAAAGGTCGTAAAACCATAATTAATGGTTCACCAAGTAGAGACCATAAAAATATGGCAAAAGCTCAACCAAGATATTCCAAATGAATATAATGGATGAAATAAAAACGTAAGTATCCAGTTGATGTCAAACGGACGAATGAATAACAATCGCACACTCTGATGAATCAATTTCTGTGAAATGCGTTCACTTTGTTCAGCATTACAATGCGATCTACAATCTTGTCTGCCATTGTGAAAAAACAATGACTCGCATGCGCAAATCACATTCATTTAAACCGAATTCTCAAAAAACTAAACGAAAGAGAATTCTAGTAAACCATTTTCTAATGAAATGTCTAATGTGACAGAAAGAATTGCAAGACAAAACATCCAACAGGGCGTTGAGACAACCTGCTATGTGTAGGACGATAAAGAAAAATTAGTGTTCTTGCAAATAAGGAATAAATTCCTGGTTTTCCAGACACAAGGAGTGATAATATGTTCACCTTTGTGTCTGGATGTAAACCACGACCGATGTGTGTTAGTTGAAACCATCACAAAGGAGTCGTGAAAATGTGTTGTAAATGAAAAACAGCTAAAAATAATGCTCGCTTTTCAAGATGTTGATGTGCAGATGATATTCATTAGGATACCACGTACTTGAGATCTTCCCCAACCTTCCATGCTCACATCTGTATAAGATGTAAGGAAGGTTGTGGTAGAAGAAGCTATACTCTTACCAAGATAATCTTCTAGTCTAGACACCACTGAATAGTGGGAAGTAATGACAAATAGATGGAAATCTGTGTTATTGAATAATCATGAGATAAATCCAACAAGATACCGTCGGAGACAGGTGATGCTCCCCAAAGTTTTTTTTTGTCACAATATTGCACTATATATTCAGATAAAAGGTAACGTCTTGAGGGCACAGTTGTTGGGGGGACAAGAATATTTTTATATAAAATTTCAAAGGGCCATAACTCTGTGAAAAATCATCCATTCAGAACCCGCTGATAATATGCACATCTCTTCTTGGTAGTGAAGCTTCCCATAAAGTTTCATTGAAATCCGGTCGTTAGTTGCTGAGAAAAAGGCCGGACAAGAATTGCACTATATGTACAGTTAATAGAAAATTTCAAAGGGCCATAACTCTGTGAAAAATCATCCGACCAGAACCCGATGATAATATGCACATCTCCTCTTGGTAGTGAAGCTTCCCATAAAGTTTCATTGAATTCAGGTCATTAGTTGCTGAGAAATAGCCTGGACAAGAATTGCACTATATGTACAGTTAATGGAAAATTTCAAAGGGCTATAACTCTGTGAAAAATCATCCGACCAGAACCCGCTGATAATATGCACATCTCCTCTTGGTAGTGACGCTTCCCATTAAGTTTCATTGAATTACCGTCATTAGTTGCTGAGTAATAGCCCGGACAAAAATTGTGCACGGACTGACACACGGACGGATGGACGGACAGACGAAGCGGCGAATACATGCTCTCCCCAAATTTTTGTTGGGGAGCAAAATAAACTTAAATAAAGTTGGAACAGACGTAAGAAAAGACGTCTCAGGCAGAAAGACTGGTGAACAGACCAGTAAATACTGACTGTTGGCCAGAACCATTATTCAAGGATGGTTGGGGAAAGAAATCATGGCAAGCCGAACTTACTTTCCCACTCACAACAGACTTGAAAGTTGGTAGAATAGTAAAGTGCTGAACACTTTTCAGTCTATGACCTATCTACAGTAGCCTCTTTCTTGAACCAATAAAAGGCACCTTTAAAATCCTGGAAAATAAAGGTTGTGAAGTCATCAATTTGCGAAGTACGGGAATATGACTGAAAGAGGTACCTCCGACATCGGCAGAATAGTTGAAAACCCTAGGTGTAACCTTAGGGTGGTCCACCCTTGCCGTTAGAAGGCTTGAAAGTCTTCAAATCTGGCTTGGTTAAAGGCTTTATTTCAAGAATCCTAACCAGACGAATTCCGATAGGAATATGAGCAGTTATAGGAAGACAGTCTGTTAGGGCCAGAAGTGTTATAAAAGAAGCACTTTAAAAGTGAAAAGTTGTTCTTTCTAATAAATATGTCTCTAACAAGGGAATGTTGAAGATGAAAAAGCAGATGACGTCCCTCCAGATCCCAAGTCATCTACAAGACTGTGGCCCCCATGCGGTAAAGTTGATAGGCGATGCTATGTATCAGCCCTCTCTCAGTTATCAATTCTCCAACATGGAGTAAATAACTGAGATAGTAGTAGAAATAACTGGCATAGGAAGCGAAAATATGATAATGTCAGAAATCTGACCCGACAGTTTGGAAACAAATCCAAATTGTTAGTAAGGTCAGGTACAGGAGACTAGTAGCTTTTACTGCCATTTATCAAGTCCTAAGGGACTTCAATGACGATGGAGCAGAACTATTGTTGATTCCAGTAACTTGGAACATGCACCGTCGTAGAAGCAATAGAAAAGCAGAAGTCGACACAAAATGTTGTCATGCTAATCCTGCTAGTCACGTTTGTATCCCAACTGTTGCGTAACAGTGACTGCAAAAATTCAACCTTAGGGTCTCGAACATAAATTATAGACTTGATTAATAGAGGTCAATAGTTTAATGTTCGACCTCAATGTTAGATTCCGAGCCCGCTTCAGCCCAACCATCTGCAAGACCAATATTCTGCATGTAGCTGGCTGAGATAGAAGTAGAAATAACAGATAGATGTATTTCATATCTTCTAATATTAGAAGTTCATATCCAGCACTAGAATGGATTAGCTGAGAAGAACAATCAAGCATAGACAAAGTCAACGGAGATGATTTGAAAACCAACTGTCGCCAGTAGAACATCAGTATTGAAAAGCACAAAATGTCATGGTGATTGTTGAATCCATAAAATATTGGATTCAATAGAATCATAGCCATAGGTATACAACTAGGTAATATAGAAGATACCCGTGGGCTACAAAATAAGACCGATGAAAACACAGTGTAATACCGGTGATTGGTAACTGGTGACAGAACCGGACCGGTCAATGACCGGTAACTATAGCCAGGTGAACCAACCAGTCCATATATGACTGGTGACGTTACCGGTTAATAACCTAAATATGGTGGAATCCATATGGTCTGACATCAATGCCAAGAAACTGCTCGACAAAGAAGAGCGTGTCAAAAGTCCATACCGATGGCGATGAGACATCATTAAAGCAGACGACGAAGTCATTTGATGATGATAAAGAGCAGGAAGAATAATCCGATGATGATGAACGACTACTTATTCTGACCGGTGACCAGTGGCCGGTGATATGACCTGTGACTGGTGACCGATGTCTGGTGATTGGACCGGACCGGTCATAATATGACTTCATCATAATGGAAATATCTGGTGCAAAAGAATGACCATCCATGAAGTTATCTAACTGATAATGTAAACCGGAAAACAACTGTAGATTATCAGTATTGATAGACACAAAGTGTCCAATGTAGTGGTAGTGGAGAGATGAACACCTAATCCCGAAGTCTGAAAGTAAAACAAACTAGTATTTGTATACAAATAAGGTTAGGTGACTTCAATACGTATGGATGCCATTAAGGAACCAACACACATGGAATGGAGACATGATATTCCGTAAAGGAATAAAATGGGAACTGTTATTATGACCAGTTGGTACGTTAAGGCCTACGTGAGGATTGGTGACGTCCTATATACCTGCGATGCCGAAATGTTGTTCAGCTACGCTGGAAATAAGGTCTCCTAAAATAGTGTCCCCATGAGTGTTGACGTTGAGCGCTTACTAGTGTATCGACGTCGTTAACTGCTTAATGAAGGAGAGGTGTGTTTGATGTCTATCCTGTTATGCTCAATGAATGACTATCCTATTGTATCTATGGTGGCAGGTCGTTGATGATGATGAGTCTTTCGACCAAAGAGAAGAATAGTCAGATGAAGATGAAGGACTTCTTCTTCTGACCCTTGCCATGACCGGTGCCCGGACCGGTCCATGGTGACAGGTACCTGGTACCAGTTGACTGGACCGGTCCATGGTGACCGGTGTGACCGGACCGGTCCAGGGCGACCGGTGCCTTTAATCGGACTAGTCCCTGTTGACCGGTGGCTTTGACCGGTCCCCGGTGACTGGTCGGTGGTAGATGAACGGTGACCGGACCTGTCCCCGATGACCGGTCCGGTACCCGGTGACGTACCAGTCATATCATGACCAGTGTTATCACCGGATAATGACCAAGTATGGCGGCTGCCATATGGTCAGATATTGGTCGATGTCCCTGACAAATGCCCTCGGGCAAAGACCGGCGCACGGGGGTCGCCATATGGTCCTAATGTTGAGCGACTGTTTAACTCAATAAACGCTGTACTGTTGCCATCTTGCCTAGCATATGGAGTGTTTTTGTTTTTGTAAGATTTGACCTGGTGACCTATATTTTGAGTTGACCCCCCTTTCCAAACATCAAACTTTGCTTACAAAAATAAATATTATGACTAAGATTCATAAAATCTGAAACAAAATTGTGACCTCTAGAGTGTTTACAAGGATTTTGTATAAAATAATGAAAATTTTGACAATCTAAGGGCAATAATAATGGCATTAATAATGTGATATATATAAAACCAATCTTTTCACCAAGTTTCATGATGATTGGGCAAAGAATGTGACTTCTAGAGTGTTCACAAGCTTTTTTTAACTATGTTTAAATATAAGAAAACTGCCCCCCCCCCCCGGCAGCCATGTTATTCAACTGACCGGAACCATTTTTTAACTCAACTCTCATATCAAGGAAACAATTGTTTTGACCAAATTTCATGAAAATTGGCCCAAAAATGTGACTTCTAGAGTGTTCACATGTTTTTACTATATACATATAGAGAAAAATGCCCTGCCCCATGTTTTTTACCTATCTGGAACATTTTCGAACTCGTCCGAGATATCAATAAAACCAATGTTTTGACCAACTTTCATGATGATAGGGCAAAAATTGTGACTTCTAGAGTGTTTACAAGGTTTCTCTATAGCCAAATAAGGAAAACTGCCCCCCGGCAGCCATGTTATTCAACTGACCGGAACCATTTTCAAACTCAACTCTCATATCAAGGAAACAAATGTTCTGACCAATTTTCATGAAAATTGGGCCAAAAATGTGACTTCTTGAGTGTTTACAAAGTTTCTCTATAGCCAAATAAGGAAAACTGCCCCCCCCCCCTCCCCAGCAGCCATGTTATTCAACTGACCGGAACCATTTTCGAACTCAATCTCATATCAAGGAAACAAATGTTCTGACCAATTTTCATGAAAAATGGGCCAAAAATGTGACTTCTAGAGTGTTTACATGTTTTCACTATATACATACAGTACACTCCACTCCGCGTTTTTATTCCTGCTAGAGAGTGTTTGAAAGTGAGGTAAAACGCGGCATTCCACCGAGTTCGCTATACCTGCGGCATGTATTACTTTAGCCTAGTCGGTAAATGCAGTCAATTTCCATTCTTATCAGCGACTGCCGCGCAACACCGCGTTAGAAGTGTGCTACTGGGCATGCCAAAAAATAAAAGCAGTGTCATTAAAAATTGTTTAAATACTGTGGCTTATAAAAATAAAGATAATTGTATAAACAATTCATATATGTTTTTATTCAAATGTACGTCGACAATATGAATGAATATACAACACAGTAAGCGTTTTGACCAATTAATATTTATAAATAAATCATTACACATATAACACCAGAATAAATGTTCCGTTTAATTTCCAAATAAGAATAATTGTTTGTAATCCGAAACTTGCTTCCGATTTTTAATGTTAACACGACGTTTACAAATGCTTCCAATATACAGTCATCATGTATATTGCCCGACAAAAGCGCGCAAAAAATATGCTACAATGTACAAGTTCAAGGTTTATGCGTGAAAAGCGTGGAAAGTGTGCGTGTATTGATTTTTTGATACAAACTTTGTAGTGCAGAGAACACTGAATTCTGTTGATTTCAGTTAAAAGTTTCTTTGGTATTTTTTAACACAATTATATCGCAAATAATTTTTTATTTCCTCCAAATTAATTTAATTTCAAATATCTTTATCGTTACAGTATTTTAGTATAGTAATTTTTGAAACAGTTATTGTACTGTATACTGATTAAAGAGAACATCTGGACAGAACTGGAAAAAGTGTTTGGCGTTATATGTTGTTTTGACAAAAGGGATTAACATGTGTGAATGTCACTCTGCCGATTTGGTCCATAATTCCTGGTAAACATTGTTTTGAATGTCGACACAACTAGAACACAACTGTGAATATTTAATGCAACTCTCAACTCAATAGTTACCACCTTCTTTTAGCAATCAATGGAATAACCTACCTATGAAGAGAAAATTAATGCTTTAGTGAGCAGTAAATTGACTTTGTTCCGACAATTAAAACCATTCCTTATGCATTCGTTGAATGTGTTTACTTGAGTAAGTTATGCATTCAGACAGGAAGTGGCTTTCCTTTGATAACGTCGAACTGTCAATTCACACAGAGTTCTGGAACTTTAAATAGGGTCCTCGGTCATTTGTTTACCTGTTCAGTATAGAAAAAACACCTGCCAACATGAAAACTTTGGATTAAATTATCAAAATAAAAACAATGTTGCAAACTGTGATTATATTAATTGGTAAGTATCAGTTTAAAGACTACGTTTTGTTTGTCGTAAATCAACGAGCTTTCTATACAACTACTCCTACAACCACATGGGGATCGATCTATCTTGGTTGTTTTTTTTTAATGGTATATTATATATATAAATAAATATATATATATATGTACTTCTAATAAATGTAATTTTATTTGAAAATCAGGAAGTCAGACAAACTTAAATTGATCGTTATCTCATAAAACACGGAGTTTCCCAGCGTTGCCAATGCCGAGGGCCGCCACGTTGGCTAATCGATTTTGCAGATCGTTCAACGCGGCATCTCAAATCATGCAAACGCCGCGTATCACGAAATTTTCCTAATCTCCCTCTGCGTTACTGCATGCGGCGTATGGAGGGAAATTGGGGAAAACGCGTGGAGTGCACTGTATAGAAAAAAAATGCACCGCCAACTCAACTCTCATATCAAGGAAACAAATGTTTTGACCAAATTTCATGAAAATTGGACCAAAAATGTGACTTCTAGAGTGATCATATCTTTTCACATCTGCCATGTTTTTTCACCGATCTGGACCATTTTCAAACTCGTCCGAGAAATCAATAAAACCAATTTTTTGACTAACTTTCATGATGATTGGGCAAAAATTGTGACTTCTTGAGTGTTTTCAAAGTTTCTCTATAACCAAATAAGGAAAACTGCCCCGCCCACTGGCAGACATGTTTTTCAACAGACCGGAACCACTTTTAAACTCAACCAACATATCATTAAGACAAACATTTTGACAAAGTTACATGAAGATTGGGCATGAAATGTGACTTCTTCAGTGTTTTTCTTTTTTTGACCTAGTGACCTAGTTTTTGACCCGGCACAACACAGTTTCGAACTCAACCAAGATTTCATTGGGACGAAGCTTCTGACCAAGTTTCATGAAGATTGGACAATAAATGTGGCCTCTAGAGTGTTTACGAACAAATGTGGACGGACGACGGACAAAGACCGGTCACACAAGCTCACCTGAGCAATCAGGTGAGCTAAAAAGAGAAAGTCAATTGTATGTATAATACCACTGAGGTAGATCATAAATTAAACAAAAGTTTAATTCAAAACAGATGAAAGTTAATATGACTATTATTTAGATTGTCATATGGAACGTTAAAATCATATTGCACGCAATGGCATTTGATAAAAAATCTGTCAATGAATTAGTTGTATGATCTCGTAACACATTAGAAGAACACATTTTGCACGTGCTTGTTTGCGCCAAAAACACCCAGCATGGTAGAAATAAACAATTGTTCAATAAAAGCAAGCATGACTTACCTACCTTTAAATCAAACAAAAGTCCATTAAAACCACATAAATTATTCCGAATGAATAGTAGAATAATAAAACACAATCTATTCAAAACCCCATTCAACCAAGTGAAATAAATCGAAAAACCATTTTCAATTCAAATCCCTGTAAAATGCATGTCTACACCTGGTCGATCCAGAAAGAATATTGAGGGTTGGTTACTGGTTTTCCCCCAGTTGCATTGCACTATGTTTAACCTGGCCCTGTATTACAGTATGGAGGTGGCCCATTCCCAGTTAATTTTCCGGATGGGTGGTAATTCCCCTTGGAAAGGAGAAAGCTAATAGAAAGCAGGTAATGTATTTATGTCATTAAAAAAAAATTTTCTAGTAAAATTCATTTTAATTAGTAATTACTTACCTGATATCATATGCTATTTACTCCGATAGGATCGTAATTTATCCGGAATTTTTTGTCCGAGGAATCCCACACTTTTTGAGAAACCCGTCAGGTAGGTCAGAGCGGTCACATTAGTGCCGTGTAGCCGCACAACCAAAACGGGACATTACCCAGAATCCACTCTTATTCCAATAAAAAATATGAAATATTAGACGAAGAGCGGGGTGGGAGGTGGGACTTACCGATATCAGGTAAGTAATCACTAATTAAAATGAATTTTACTAGAAAAATTTGTTTTAATAGCTTAATTACGTTACCTGATATCATATGCTGAATTTGCAGCTGAGGCGGGAAGGTTCGCGAAAATCTCCCCATCACAGCGGAACCCATATCTCGGGTTCTCAGCTAATCTTCGTTATTACGGTATTAACTTAATTCACGGATAAGCGTAATATACCTATGCCGTAGAAGATACTACCGTTTGTGCAACCACAAGGGGGCCCAACAAATACAAGTTGTCCTGTTGGCACTCCAGAGAACAAAGATAAAAAGATGAAAAAGTAGTCTGATTCCTCCAGAAAGCAGCTTGAAGCACGTCAGAGAGTGGGGTATGATTAATATATGCCCACGAAGCCGACATTGCTCGTAATTCATGCGGTCTAATCTTAAAAAGGGATGAATCCCTTGAAGAAAGAGAAGAGTAAGCCCTTTTTATAGTCGAGGCTACCCAACGGGAAATAGAAGCCGCAGACACATCGCCCCCCCCTTTTAAGGGAATGAAGAGTCTCTTACGAGAACCTCGAATAGACTTAACTCTACTAAGATAGAACTTCAAAGACCTGACAGGGCAGAGGAGTCTATCTTCATCTTCATTACCACAAGTTCTAGAAAGACTTGGAACCTTGAAGGGTTTAGAAGCCATAGAGGGGAGTTGATTTTTAGCAAGGATTCCTGGCTGACACAACAAGGTGACAGAGCCATCGGAGGAATCAAAACGAAGATGGCTTTCTTCGATAGAAAAAGCATGAATTTCACTTCTACGTTTGGATGAAGCCATGGTAAGAAGGAAAACGGTCTTCCAGGTTAGGAACTGTAAAGAAGCCTGATTAAGGGGTTCATAGGGAGCTTTAATAAGGGATCCAAGAACACAAGCCAAATCCCATTTGGGGGTAAGAGAACGAGACACAGGACATTTAAGTTCCATGGCTCGGATCAGTTCCGAAATGGCTGGGTCAGCACAGACTTGTGATGACTTACGAAAAGCCAAGGTATGCGAAAGCAAATATCTGTATCCTTTGATGGAGCTAAGAGAAAGTTTCTTATCATCAAAGAGATAGATTAGAAAATCCGCTATGCGTCTAGCAGAGGGATTGAGGGGATCAATTTTCCCTCGAACACACCAATTAGAGAAGAGCTTCCAGCGAGCATCATAGACTGCTCTGGTGGACTTTCTCCTTGCAGATGCAACGAGCGTTGAAGCCCTGACAGAAAAGCGTTTCTTCTGCAGGGATTGCCTGATAACGGCCAGACGTGTAAGTGGAACATGTCTGGATCCATGTGAAGTCTGCCTCTCTGAGATAGGAGATATGACCTGTGCGGGAGTTCCCTGGGAAATTCGCACAGGAGACCGAGAAGGTCGTTGAACCAGGATCTCCTGGGCCACCAAGGGGCTATCAGGAGGATCCGGCAAGAGCTCACCCTGATTTTCCCTAAGATTTGGGGAATTAGAATGGGTGGGGGATAAGCGTAAGCGTCCAGTTGATCCCAATCGAACGAAAGCGCGTCTACCGCCCACGCTGCTGGTTCGTACACTGGACTCACATACAGAGGAAGTCTGTGGTTGTCTCTGGTCGCAAACAGGTCGACCAGTGGATAACCAAATGTGAGGAATATCTGATTGGCCACTTCCTGACGAAGTGTCCACTCCGATGGAAGTAACTGGTGTTTGCGAGACAAACCGTCCGCCAGGGCATTGAGACGACCTGGTATGTGTTTGGACAAGAGAGAGACGTTTAGGCTCTTGCAAAGAACAAGTAATTTCATTGTTTCCAGATACAGGGAGTGAGAGTGTGTCCCGCCCTGTTTCTGGATGTAAGCCACGACTGATGTGTTGTCTGTCGATACCATCACACAGGAGTCCCGAAGATGTGATTGGAATTGAGAAACAGCTAGAAAGACTGCTCGCATTTCGAGATTGTTTATGTGCAGGAGAGACTCCTGAGGAGACCACAATCCTGATAATGTCAGGCTGCGGGGTTCCAGGTGAGCGCCCCAACCTTCCATGCTCGCATCCGTTATGAGATGTTAAGACGGTTGCGGGGGAAGAAGCGGTACTCCTGCCAACAGGGTCTCCTCGTCTAGCCACCATTGAAGGTGGGGGACTAAGGACGGAAGGATGGGAATCTGTGTAAGCAGATTGTCTGGAGACCATTTCCATCGAGCTGAGAGATAGTGCTGAAGAGGACGTAGGAAGAGACGTCCCAACTGCACGAAGTCTGCTACAGAGCTCAGGATACCGTTGAGTGAGAGGAAATCTTGAGCTGTGATATGAGATTGGGACAGCACCCATCTGACGTTGCGGTGAGACCCTGACCCGATTGATGTGGGTCAGAAAATTCATTCCCACGAATATGAAATCCTGAGAAGGAATGAGGTCTGACTTGGCTACATTGAGAAGGAGTCCTAAAGAGAGGAGCTCCTTCCAAGAGAACTCTAGGTGTAGCAGAAGCAGTTGACGATCGAGCTGGTGTAAGAGCCAATCGTCGAAATACTGAAGCAGTTGAACCCCGTGTAATCGGAGGTGTGCGCTCACTGCGGCCATGAGTTTGGTGAAAACTCGTGGAGCCGTGGCCAATCCAAAGGGCATCGCCCGAAACTGGTAGACCTGGCCTCGAAAGGAGAAGCGCAGGTACTTCCGGTAGTTGGGATGGATAGGAACATGGAAGTATGCATCTTCCAGGTCCAAGGAAACCCCCCATTGCATGGGTTTGATGGAGCGCCGAATGAAGGCAGGAGTCTCCATCTTGAAAGTAGGTTTGACTAGAAACGTGTTGAACACTTTTAAGTCATGACTGGTCTCCAGGAGCCGCTTTTCTTTTGAACAAGGAAAAGGCGACTGTAAAATCCTGGAGAACAAGGGTCGTGAACACTTTCTACCGCCTGTTTTTTCAGGAGTCCGAGAATGGAGTCTGGAAGTTGTGGATGCGGAGATACCAGATCTATTGGGACGCGAGAGAGTGGGGGCCTTTATTCGAATTGAAAAGTGAGGCCTTGTGTGACAAGAGAATGAACCCACGCGTCCGAAGTTATTTGGAGCCATCGATTTGCGAAGTGCATAAGTCTGGCCCCGACTGGTACCTCCGGCATCAGAGGTTGTGGCGGTAGAAAGGGGTATGACCTAGGGCTGACCTTTAGGAGGTCCACCCTTGCCGGAAGAAGGATTAAATGACTTCTTGTCCGCATTGGGTTTGCCCTTACTCCAATTTTGTTTTGCAGAAGGCTTCCGATAGGAAGTTGTTCTGTTTTGAAAAGGAGGCCTATTAGTGGGCTGACATGGAGCAGACGGATGCTTAGTAGGGAAATTGTCCCTTTTAGCGTTCTTGGCCGGTGGGGCTCCTGGGGGCTTAGAAGCAGGGCCCTTAAAAACCACAAGGCGCTGGCCAGAGTTGCTCCTAGCTAAGGAGGCATGTATCTGATCTTCACAATCAGCAGTAAGTGCCGACTGTATCCTCCCTCCGAAAAGAGACTCTGCTGTTAGTGGAGCAGTTCGAAGGGAGTTTACGCCTGTTTCCAAAAGGAAATTATTGGGCAAAGAAGAGAGGATGAGGTCTATCCGAAGCCTTAACATCTCAGACATAGAAGACGCAGCATTGTGAGATAAACACTGCGTAGTACGTGAAAGATGTATCAACAAGGCCCGGAGCTCCTCTGGGATTGAATCAGAGAGCTCCCAAACAAAGTCTAAGGCTGTGGCTGCCATGAGATCTAGCTGGTTAGCCAGACCTATGGAACGGCGTTCTCTCAGCTCCCAATTTTCCAACAGGGAAAGAGGGACTGATGTATGGGTAGATGATGAAGGCATTGTAAGTGACAGCTTACTAATGTCAGCATCAGGCACCGGAAGTTTGGAAAGGTCCAAACCGGTAGCAGGATCTGGTACCGGGGCCTTATAACTTTTCCCGCCGTCCATCTGTTTAGGCTCCGTCAGCTCCTTAGGGGCTTTCCATGGAGATGGCGAAGGCTTATTGGCTGGTTCAAGTGACTGGAAAACAGCCATTGTGGAAGAGCCAATAGGAAGGCGTAGATCCACTCGGGAAGTAGCCTTACTTATCCTGCCGGGCTCTCGTCTGCGTGCTACCTGTTCTGTAACGGTAACTGCAGATCCTGTGAGAGACAAGGAAGGGCGGGGGCAGAAGTCCTCATCTAAGGTATTGAACATAAGTTCGTATACCTGATTGATGGAGGCCAAATAATAAAGTTCAGCCTCATTAGACTCCGAACCCGCCTCAACCGAACCATCTGCGGGAGCATTGGATTGATTGAAACCGGTGGATATAGGAGAAGGAATAATAGATTCATTCGCTACTATCATGAGAGAATCGTTTTCCGGCACCATCAAAGATATAGCTGGTGAGTTAGGTCTCTCAGAGATCAGGTCAGCAGACTCACTTTGAATACCAGAGGTCGCTGGTAAAGGATCAGTCGAAAAAGGGACAAAGATTCCTGGCGACTGTTGGATCCACAAAGTATTGATTTGATGGTGTAGCGGCAGCCCGGGGTATACTTCTATGCAATGTGGAAGAGACCCGTGGGGCTGAAAACGCAGCCGAAGTGGTTAGATTAACCCCTGTACCTTGAGCCTAATATGTATGCAAACAAGTGTTTGAATACAAGTTATGCTCAGTGGTTGTAGGAACGGCTGAAGTGTGTGTTGAGGCCAACATAGAGGCCGACACACGTGGAAGGGTGTCAATAGATTCCTCAGAGAAGGATCGACTAGGGGACCTAGGAGTCCGAGAACGCCTAATAAAGGAAGGTCTATGTCCCTTATCCCTGCGACGCCGAGACACTGTTCGGCGGCGCTGGGAATGATGTTTCCTGATCGAACGTCTCACCGAGCGCTGGCGTGATCGCTCTATACCAGGCAATCTACGCCAAGAAACACTCGGTGAGCGTGAACGACGTCCCCTCCGGTAATGATGAGGGCTATTTGAAGTAGACGATGAGTCATACGACGACGAGCTTGAGGTGGAGGAGTAGTCGGAAACATCAGACACTACCGTTTACGTCTGTGACTCACAGTAGAAACGCGGCTGCGTCTACCTTTGTGGAGTACTGACAAGGTAGTGTCAACATCTACGGTGACCGGAACGGTCTGTGGCACAGACCGAAACCCGGTGACCGGATCGGTCATTACAAGACCGGTGACCGGACCGGTCAATGACCGGTGACCGGACCGGTCACAGCATGACTGGTGACCGGACCGGTCACAGCATGACCGGTGACCGGACCGGTCACAGCATGACCGGTGACCGGATCGGTCAATGACCGGTTACCGGACCAGTCATAGCATGACCGGTGACCGGACCGGTCAGTGACCGGTTGACCGGTCATAGCATGACCGGTGAAGTCTCCGGACCGGTCAACTGGTCATTCCCGATGAACGGACCGGGCAAATTTTGTCCGGTGTTGTCACGGGGTAGGGACCGATGCCTGGCAGCTACTGGTGTAGTATGATCAAGATCGTGTGGTGAAAAGTCCCGACACGGAACTTTCCCTACTTTGATCTGAACTATTCTTGTTGCGTCCACGATTCTTGTAGGGTCGACGCTTAATGGCCCAGGTATCTGCAGACCAATGCTCACAGAAAGGGCAGCAGTTATCCTGGGTACATCCTGCACACGACAGGCAGCTACCATGGTTGTCCCATGCTGCCTTTGTGTGTCCACATGAGCCACGTGTTTGAGGCATACTTTGCCTTGAACAAACAAACAATTACACAAAACGATACAGAAATACACGGATATATATACGGAGAATGTTTTAAGGCAATACAAAAACTTCTCTATTCTGTTAAACAGAAGAATCCAGCGGAACAGAAGCAACAATTAAGTTTATAACAAAATGTCGGCCTTTGTATATCGCCATCCGGAATAAGAGTGAATTCTGGGTAATGTCCCGTTTTGGTTGTGCGGCTACACGGCACTAATGTGACCGCTCTGACCTACCTGACGGGTTTCTCAAAAAGTGTGGGATTCCTCGGACAAAAAATTCCGGATAAATTACGATCCTATCGGAGTAAATAGCATATGATATCAGGTAACGTAATTAAGCTATTAAAACTGCTTCATATTTACATGCTCTGTATGAGTTGATGCACACATGTTTATTGAAAGAAAGGTTAACATTCATAAACGTAGTTCAATCATGATCACTTCATATTATGCGCGTTAGCACCTGTTGAAGTAGTTGTGCCCATAAGCAAAGTGTACAGGATGAAAGTACCTTCAGAAAAAGAAAGGGGCGGACATGCCTACTATTTCTATATCCCTATGCGTTTTGCGCGGGATATCTATTGACATACCTGTAGCTTTCTCAGAATCAAAAACATCGTTTTCCACACACTCCACATTGCGCAGGTCCTCACGGGTCTGTGTAAAGAAAAATATGAAAATAATTTTATAGTATAGTGCCCGTCATTTCACCACAAATTAATGTGCATGATTACCTGTAAAATGCATTAAACCTGAAATCATAGTTGTTATATTTTCAGATTTGACACTCACCATTGCAGAACATTGTTGTTGCAATGGTATATTAATAAAGATAATATAGCCCACATGCCTTTTTCCTCTCTATATAAAATAGAATCAAACACTGTTGAATATGATTTGAGTACATCAGATACTGGTAAATATAAAATCTTAGCTTTTGAATAGGCATAGCCCACACTTAAGTTCTTCGGACAAAAGTTTTTACCACGCGCCAAGAAACACATGCGATGCAATAATCTCCTTATATATTTTTTTTCCCATTAATGTTTTTAAAAGAAAACTAATAAGGGAAAATCCATGATAAGTATTTGATAAAAATACCTTGGCTTTTTCAAATTTTTGCTTCTTGTTTTTGTCGGGCCCGTGTTGGCACCTCAGGAGCTTACGTCCAAGGATCACGTACATGTAAGGTTGCGGCCCACAGAACCAGGTTACCTTTCGAATTGATGGATTAACACCTGGAAATAATTTTTAAAAATATATTCGAGGTACAGCTAATTACAACAGAAACATTCTTGCATAAACCTTGAATTAAGGTCTTACTGTGTAACAGCAATAGTCCTCAAAAATATCATCGTACATAATCCATGTAAACGTTTTAATGATGTAATATATTCTTAATCGGCATCACCCACTACACATGCCATACATTGAGAATACTGTTGAGGTCATTGTTCGTTAAACATGCAGAATTTTCATCATTTTTTTTTAAATATTTAAGATATGATTAAGCTATGTAGAGCATTTAACTCCTTAAAACAAATAAAATTTGATTGCATTCCATTTATTGCATGTGTGCATGAACGTTAATTTAACTGCGAAACACTAAGGAACAGCAAATATTACAGCTGACTGTGATAATTTATCAATAAGTTTCACAAACGTTATGGATTTTTTAACATTTAACATGGCCAAGATGTGTGTGTCATTTGCGAAAGCTCAAACAAAAGCTCAAACAAAAATTGACGACTACATGTAGCTTAATTACACAAACAAGAGGGCCAAGATGGCCCTAGTTCGCTCACCTGAGAGGAGTCGGTTCATTCAATCTTTAACTTATGTCAAACTTGACCTAGATATTGACCGGACAAACATCCTGGTCAAGTTTCATCATTATTGCAGTCTTGGCCATAACCAGCTCAACCGTCGACAGGGTAGAGTGATTTTTGCGTCGGTCAGGTGAAAATTCTAAGCCGGTAGCCCAATGGGTCGAGTGCTTTTTTTCGTGTCCGAACTTAGTAACGTGTCCGAAATAGCTATATATAGACGCTTATTCAAGACTGCATTGGTTATTTCCCTTGAGCACTTATTGATTAGACGCTTATTGAAAAGTGTTGTAAGTCGATCTCGCGAGACGCTTTAACAATTATTATAACTTGGTGGAGAACTTGTGGCGATACGTTTATTTTAATGTATTTTTGTGTTATTTTGAGGGCGCATCGAACAAACATCAACAGCAAAATGAGAATGAAGGTAGCAACACAAAATATGAACAACAAAACGAAAATTCTAAATGTCATGGAAAAATTATCAGTCTTGGCTTCGTTTTGATGTCTCCAAGTATTGAGAAATTTGATTGCCGACTTGCTGGTATGTGCATGTCATACATAATGTAAAAAAAAATGCAATTAAATATCATGCACAAACTTACAAGTATAGTTTTTTACAGATAAAGTTTATCTGTCAAGGTACAAATCCTGACAGTAAATTCAAAGGTGTATTATACTGCATTTTAGATGCTGGCACAATCGGAAAATCGGCGACAACCCATATGTGGTTTAGGCAATAGAACTACTGCTACAAATGTGGTTTTAGATTTAGAATACTCAGAAGTTTGGGCAGGAAAGTTGCCTCCTTGTGCTACGTCTTATGCACAGGTATTATTGCTAGTTTGACATTTTATTTACTTTATTCAGATATGTGTTTGGAAAATTTATATCATGTTATACAATTGTTTATTTTCAGGCCACCTTAAGGAGCATACATGATATGTCAGACCTGGATGTCGGAGACTCAGACAATGACCATGATGGAATGGAGATGTCAGGAGACCTTGTGTTAATTTTTTTGTAAGATATTAACTGTGAATAAAAACAGAATCAAGTGTTCATTTGTTTAATCTTTATTGTTCTATGTTTCATCAATACAAACATAGTTACAAATGTAACAGAATTATAACTTTTAATTTGGGCTAGTTAAAATTGATTCGGGCTAGTGAAATTTCAAAGCTGGTAGCCCAACCGGGCTAGTGCCTTAAAAAATAATGCCAAGACTGTTATTGAACCAAAACTCTAAAACTCTGGCCTAGGGAGTGTTTTTGTTTTTGTAAGATTTGAAATGGTGACCTTTCATTAAACTTGACTTAGATCTTTCAGCAACTTTGATAAAGAATGCTTGAGAAATGTGAATGCTAGAGTGTTTACAAACCAAATGTGGACGGACGGACAACGGACAAAAACCAAATCTAAAACCTCACCTGAGCCATTTTCCAACTTGTCCAAGAAATCAATAAAACCAATGTATTGACTAAGTTTCACGATGATTAGGCAAAATATGTGACTTCCATAGTGTTCAATCACAAGGTTTCTCTCTATATAGTCACATAAGGAAAACTGACCCACGCCCCTGGCAGTGATTTTTTTGCTTTTATTTGTTACAGCCTGTGCCATTTAAATTGGGAAAATTAGCGTGATAAACCGTGAAATTGGGAAAAATAGTGCTATAAACCATGACATTGGAAACAATTAGGCATTATAATTATTATTATAAGTAACAGAATTAATATTGTTTTTAGGTGCATGTTCAGAGGGTTTTCTAGCCATTTTGGGAAAAGGAGTCTGGTCAAATTGGGATTTTTTTTAATCAATAAAAGTGGCACATTTGCGAATTATTTATGACAAAAAGGACTTAATTAAAGTTATATATTTTGTAGGATGCTTAAAAATAAATTTGAGATCTAGAGTTAAGAAATCATAACTAAGTCATAAGAGACTTCTTTCTTTAAATTTTTTTATATTTTTTTTCGCAAATTGGGCTTTTTGGGGAAATTTTGGTAAGATTTTTGGATAAAAAAACGTGGAATTTTGCGATTGGGAAGCAGCCAAAATTCGGTGGTCATTTTGGGCAAAAAAAATCACTGCCTGGCAGCCATATTTATTGACCCATTTGCAAACTCATCTGAGAGAGGTTTCTCTATAGCCATATAAGGAAAACTGCCCCGCCCACTGGCGGCCATGTTTTTCAACAGACCGGAACCACTTTTGAACTCAACCAACATATCAGTAAGACAGACCTTTAGATAAAGTTACATGAACATTGGGCATTAAATGTGACTTCTACAGTGTTTACAAGCTTTTTCTTTTTTTTTGACCTAGTGACCTAGTTTTTGACCCAGCATGACCCAGTTTCTAACTCGATCAAGATATCATTGGGACAAATATTCTGACGAAGTTTCATGAAGATCGGACAATAAATGTGGCCTCTACGAACAAATGTGGACGGACGGACGACGGACAAAGACCTGACACAAAAGCTCCCCAGCTGAGCAATCAGGTGAGCTAAAAAAACGTCCAACCTCGAATAACAATACAATACACTGTATTATTATGAAAACATTAATAATCAAAGGGGGGTTACTACTGATAACTTAACCCTTTCCCTGATAGACTTCTTATCTGATCTGCCACTCCAGGCCAATACCAGTCCTGCTGTTCTGATAACAGTGACTCCATTTACAGCTGATAAGCCTGACTACACCATCTCAATAGGGTTCTTGGGAAAATAATGGAAAAAATTCTCAACTTGTTACACCTGTCTTGTTTAGGCTTAATTTTCACTTATTTACTTGCATTTCACATCATTTGTGTCAATGTAAATATTGTAGAAAAATAAATTTTCCTTCCAACCATATAAATTTTGAGTCTGCATTCTAATAAATAATACGTGGATATAACAAGTAATACAAGCATATGCGAATGCAACAGGAAATGCAGTGAGAACCCCACCTTAAAATATTGAATTGTATACTGAAACATTAGGCGATTAATCTTTTGATTTGTCGGCATTTTGTTTCATTTCAGACTCCATGCAGTTTAACGATCATAATCTCTGTGCTTTATTACCCAAACTCGTTAGTTTCTGGACATATGTGCTACTGAAAATAGCCACCGCGATTGCCTTTTATAGCCCTAACAAGAACACAGTGTCTAGGACCTGTATTTTGTATCCCTATGTTAGATAAGCACGTGCACTAATAATTATTATGTTGGTCAGTACAAAAGGCTTACTTGGAAACCACCGACTGCGTCTTTGTTTTATTGCTCAATCAAGCACCAAAAATCCAATATCCTGTGTATTACCAAACACAAACTTTAGATAAGCACGTGTCATCTGTCAAAACAAGTATTGTACATGTCCGTTAACATCAAAATAATTCTCGAATATGATGTCGGAAGGTGGACTTGCTTTAAACATTTACAATTACGATATTTTTTTTTCATAAGATTTGCTAAAAACAAATGAGAACCAAAACAAGCAAACACAGACAACACTCAATATAAATAATTATGACAAATTAAATGAAAAAAAAACAACAGTTTATTTTCGAAAAATCGCTTTTACTTTCTCCCAATTTCCAGAAAATGACTTATACATGTTGCATGAAATCTAAATATAGATGACGACGTTGTAAAAGAATATGAACTGTACACGGCACTTTGTGTGCAATTAGATACAGTACAATAACTGTTTCAATATTTAACGAACTAAAAGATGATAATGATACAGCGTCTTTGACTTTTATTTTATTTAGGGAAATGTCAAAATCATTTGCAAGATACCCCGATACTTAAATGGGAATTCAATACGAAGCTTTTACGTTGTTGTCTGCGCTACGCAGTGTTTGTTTATAAATAAATACACCCACGCCTATTTTCGCGCCCTTTTTGCCAAACAAAGACTTGACACGAAAATATCATGGGCATATACATGTATTTATTTCTGGCTAAAATTTGTAACAGAACATTAAATGTACACGATGCGCGCACACCACAACGCGTGTTTTTGAATACCCTTGTCCCGAATGGACACCTATTTCATCAAATCTTTAAATAGAAAAATATGTCCGATGTTTGTGTTTATGAGTTTTCTGGAGCACCTTTGTCGTCAATATCATTCAGAATTTGCATTTGAAAATGGACATTGGAAATATACGGGATTATTGGGTGATGGATAATAGACGGAAAAATTCACATGTATGCGGTAATCGATAGAGACAGTAATAAACGCATGTATCGGGGAATCGATACACTCGGGAATATACGCATCTATCAGGGAAAGGGTTAAATGCAAAATTTAGAAGAGTTGTCTCTGACAAAATTTCATGAAAATTGTGACTTCTATAGTGTTTACAAGTTTTTTTCTTTTTTTTGACCTAGTTTTTGACCCGGCACGACCCAGTTTCGAACTCGACCGAGATTTCATTGGGACGAAGCTTCTGACCAAGTTTCATGAAGATCGGACAATAAATGTGGCCTCTAGAGTGTTAACAAACAAATATTAACGGACGGACGGACGTACGACGGACAAAGACCGGTCACAAAAGCTTACCTGAGCAATCAGGTGAGCTAAAAATGATGCAATTGACTGAAAGAAGCTATCATAAAACGCGGTACAGTAAGCTAGTTTATGCTATTAATATAGAAATAAAGAAACTCAAAAAAAAAGGATCAAGAGAGAAACCCTTACTTCCTTCAGCAAGAGAAGTGACCAATTGCCAAAAGTAGAAAACAGAAAACACACAAAATACATGTACTAAAAAGTTCTCAAAACTTTATCAATGCAAAACATAAGGTTTTAAAACCAAATAATTACAGTTGCGCTTGATTTCGCTATTTTACATTATTCTGATTGGCTAACGTGTATCATGTGACTGGGCTTTATTTTTCAATAAAGCAAGCTGATCCACGAGGCACACAAGTTAATCGAGCGTGGGACTACTTGGTATTGTTATGCCATGTGCGAAATGTATACGGCCAATACTGTGTATCAATTTTGTTTTGCCCTTTTCTTTAGTTCATTCGCATTAGACAGAGACTACACCAAATAAGTAGTATTACGCATTTCAAAAACAAAAATCTAACTATACTCAACATCACTTGACTCGCGGTATCACTTATCTCGCGGTATTTTGTTGTGCGCCACCTAGCCGATGTTTACATTGTCAACAAGCAGACTTACTTTTGTTTTTCATTGTAATACTATTTTCTGGGTGAAAATGAGTGGAATACTGGTAAGTTTGTTCATTTTCTTCGTCATGTATATGTTTTAAATTAAAATGTAGTAAAAAAAAAAGAACAAAATCGGTATTTGTCAACCTTTTCATCAATGTTTACAAGTTCGTCTGCCTATCAATTAGGTCAGACAACACACTTTATAAAACGGTTAACAAAAAGTAATTCTATCAGTTTTATTAATAGGTCAGGCTCAACACTTTCATTTAAACTTGTGAATACAAAAGTATTGACAATGTTAACAATGACAATCAATGAAAGATAATTAACCAGATCTTTTTGATTATTTTCAGAAAATGAAACAATTCAGAGACAAGAAGCCATATGACAGAAATAATCTGCAAAGGGCAGACACTGTGTCCACTTGACATACTGCTGTGATGATAGGGTCCTGAGAAGAGACAGCACATTTTTGTGCATTCACTGTTGTTCTGCTGAATAATGAAAGACAAACACTGTTTAATCAAATAAAACAATAAAATGTATGAATAAACTTGAAAAACTATAACATTTAAACATTGATATCCATTTGCAATGAAGATGGTAATGAATTTGAAAATTTAGTGAAAAATGACCTCAATTATGTTACTGTAAACATGTTTGACCTAATTACCGCGACGCAAGTGATGTTATAAACTATAGGACTAAAATTGCCATGAGCCATTCGTATTTTTCAGCGTTTTCTTAGTTAATTTTATACAATTTTTATAATTTCTGATAAACATTATGATGGGGTTAAATGAAAACTATTTCATTCGATTGGTAAGTTGTGTATTGATGTTTTATTTCCGAGAATAAGATAAAGTACCGCGACTCAACAGATGAACAGAATAGTATTTGTCGTGTTGATTAGTATTCGTTCTATAGTACGGAGAGGGGACATGTGAATTAAAGAGGAGACAGATACAGCAGAAATTGAAGTAACAGAGAGGGTACGGACATCTGTATTTTACTCAATGTAACTCAAATCTATAGCCACAATGAAGGAAATGTTCATATTTTGTTTATAATCACTATATTTTGTTTCTGTAATATTTATATCTGCTGAATAAATATTCAAATCTGTGCTTCATGGTTGTTACTTGTGTATCCTCAAGGTTTTATGAAATTTCTACTGATAATAAGAAGTAATGAGACGGCTAAGATATGTAAGGAAAGAGGGTAAATGTTCTGGGAAACTGATAAATCTGTAAGGTATTCTAAGGTTGAGGAACACCACAACTCCCTGTTTTGATAAGTATTCATTGTTTGAACAAGGTAAGTAGAGGGTAGAAAAGTTTAGAAAGGGAAAGTTTTGAGTCCTGCGCTGCTGGAAAAATGATCAAACAGATAAAATGCAAAATAATGATTCAATATAATGGACTTTGATGCCAAGTGGTAAAATAAATTGGAAATTAAAGTTTAAAGGATCACATTGAAGAAAGGAATAAGCATCAGGGCTCAAGTACAAAAAAGAGAGTTAACTGGGACCCCATTAGTTTGGAACATAAAAGAATAAGAGTGGAAATAGAGTGATCATTACTGAATATTATGTTAATAATTATAATGGCCAATATAAAGTGTATCACAAAAAAAACAATATAATCTATGAATTGTGTTGTGCAAAAATAGTCTTAACTGATTATCAGAGCAATGGATTATTTAATATACATTCAAGAAGAAGTAATCAAACAGATTTCCTTATAAACTTATAAAGAAGTCAATAAACAGACACCAATTAACCAAGTGTGTGTTTTGTTTTAGTGTGATTACGAGAACTTAATGAGAATAATACAGTAAAATAGAAGGTGGCTGAGCAGTGGGAAATTTTTCATATAGAAGGCAGGTGTGGCCCATTTACTGTTAGAAGATCAACATTAGGTTATTTTGTTATCTCTAGTTTCACAGACATCAAAATCCATTCACAAGGAAGAAGATCCAGAGACATTTTGTTATCTTATATGTGGACATTAACTTAGTGGACATTTGGACCATAACACAGATTATTGTGAACCTTATCAAATAATTGATGAACTGGTGTATTGTTAAGGTTTTGTATTTTTTCGATTAACGGCCAATTTATTAAGATCTCCACGCTACCGCAGGACTTTTTGTATATACATGTTTTGTATATACTTCTTGTATATAAGCGCACTTGGTCCATAGTTACCTAGAATATGTATAGGATTTCTGAGGACCGCTTAAGTACATGTGTTCCTAATTTTGTACACATCATTGCGACAGTTCTTCACAGTATGTATCTTTAATTTAAATGAATTCCTATAACTTTGTGCAGCCTTATAAGATCGTTTACTTTTTTACGGCGTAAACTTCTAAGCAAAATTCAAACGCACGTGCCTGAAAACTGTTCACTTTTGTAACACGAGAATTTCCACAGTTGATAAGACAACAAAAATGAGAAAATAACAATAAAAATTATATAAATTGTCCGTTTTTCTGACCTCGTTTCTTACCTCGTTCCCATAGAAATAGCCTAAAAAATGATTAAAATCTGCAAATTTCCTTCACCAGACAAACGTGGCTATGTTTGTCAATGGTTTGAACATAAAATGTTTTAAGGGTTGTATCCCTTGGAGGCCCAACTCAAATTTATATCTGTTATGAGTACTTTGCATTACAATACGATTAAAGTATGCTGTGTATGCGGAAAATTTTACCCCTAAAATAGTAAATGATGACACGAGGCCATATGTTAAGATCAAGACCGGGGCCTATTGCGATAAATGTTCTCACTGTGTTCTTTTGGGATTTTGTCACAAAACAACTGTCATTAGAAGGGATGACAGCTTTGTATGCCCCTATTGTGAATAGAATTTTATTTAGCTATTTTCCGTTAGTAAATACACTTTATCTAGACCTCTGAATACAGTTCAGAGCTACAGATAAGCTGCGTATTTGCGTAAATACCCAATGTAAAATTGCCGATTAGGCATAGAAAAATTGAACTCTGCGTACCGAAACCCAATTGAAATTGCTGATTACACATATCGTATTTTTCTCTGCGTAACTAGTAAATCTGTCCCGGAAATACCGGGTACGAAATACCCAGATTCTTTCCGCTTCGTCCAACCTTCAGTAAAACCTTCAGCCCAATAATATGTACGGAAGAAAGCGTCTATGTAACTACGTAATACAGTACACTCCACGCGTTTTCCCCCAAAAACGCGCTCCCTCCGCGGGTTTTTTCTGCTAGCGAGTGTTCACGCGGCGTTGGAAGAGCGAGGTGAACTCGATAAAACGCTTGGCGTTACGCCGCGTTTGCTAATTCCCGCGGCGTGTATTACTTTAGGCTAGTCGGTAAATGCAGACACTTTCCGTTCTTATCAGTGATCGCCGCGCAACGCCGCGTTAGCAGTGTGCTACTGGGCATGCCAAAAAATAAAAACATTGTTATAATAAATTGTTTAAATACTGTAGTACATGTATAAAAAAGATAATTGTATAGAAAATTAATACGTATAAAAATTATGTTTTTTAATTCACAGGTACGTCTACAATATGAATTAGTCTAATATAATACATTTGACAAATTAATATTTAAATCAACACATTTCCAAATGAGAATAATCATTAGTAATCCGAAACACACTACGATTTTTAATTGTTAACACCACGTTTACGAATGCTTCCAATATACAGTCATCATGTATATTTCCTGACAAAAGCGCGCGAAAATTATGCTGCAATGTACAAGGTCAAGGTACAATGTATACTCCTGCAAAGCGTGCGTGTATTTATTTTTTTATACAAACTTTGTAGCGCAGAGAACATGGTTGATTTCGGTTAAAAGTTTCTTTGGTATTTATTAACAAAATTATATCGCGAATAAGTTGATATTTCCTCTAAAATAATTTCAAATCGAACACGCCGAATCTTTATCGATACGGTATTTTAGTAGAGTAATTATTTTAACACTAATTGTACTGAAAACTGATTACAGAAGACATCTGGGCGGAACTGGATTTTAAGTGTTTGACGTTATGAAAACACGCAAAGCTTGTCTACTGATCTATTGTGTAGACTGCTGTCTGCGGTGTTTTGACAAAAGGGATTAACATGTGTGAATGTCACTCTGCCGATTTGTTCCATAATTACTGGTAAACATTGTTTACAATGTCGACTACAGAATACAACTGTGAATATTAAATGTAATTATCAACTCAATAGTTACCACCTTTTAGCAATCAATGGAATAACCTACAAACAAAGAGAAAATCAATGCATTAGCGAGCAGAGAATTGACTTTGTTCCGACAATTAAAACCATTCCTTATGCATTCGTTGAACGTGTTAACTTGAGTAAGTTATGCCTTCAGACAGGAAGCGGCTTTTCTTTGATTACGTCAAACTGTCAATTCACACAGATTTGCGAGACTTTTAATAGGGTCTTCGGTCATTTGTTTACATGTTCAGTATAGAAAATTACCTGCTAACATGAAAACTTTGGATTAATTTATCAAAATAAAAACAATGTTGCAAACTGTGTTTATATTAATTGGTAAGTATAAGTTAAAAGACGACGTTTTGTGTGTCGTAAATCAACGAGTTTTCTATACAACAACAACTACTTCTACAACCACGTCGGGATCGATCTATCTTGGTTGTTTTTTTTTAATTGTAAATATTATACTACATGTACATGTATGTACTTGTAATAAATGTAATTTTATTTGAAAATCAGGAAGTCAAACAAAATTAAATTGATCGTTATCTCGTAAAACGCGGAGTTTCCCCCGCGTTGCCAATGCCGAGGGCCTATCAACAGGTTGGACTAAAGTTTAAGGTGCACAAACTTATAGGCTTAAGTCAAGAGGCTATAGCGAATCAACCGAAAAATGCATTAAGCAGACATTTTACAGATTGGTTAACCATAGAAAACAAGTTTAAAAAATAAAATGAACGGTTGAAGTCTGTCTGGAATTGTTTTCTACCATCAACAGTCTTCGAAATTAGCACACGCCCGATCACCTGTTGCAAGTAAAATTACTGCCGGGCACATAAAAAAATTCATGTTTGTGGCCCATCGGGCATGTAAATTATTGGAACCAATTGACAGTTTATAAAAAATCGTAAGTTGTCCTTGATATTTGCAAATCTATTTTTCAATTTTGGGAACAAACACCTTGCCGGAAGTTGTAAAACATTGAAATTCGATTGGTTTAACAACACGCACCTGCTTGCACAGGTCATCGTTATTGTTTTTGACCGATGCAGTTCGGTCACATTTGGTTCTTATCGACGGTTTCTCTAGACATTTATCGAGAAGATGCTTTTTGAATCGATTATTTCAATCAAGTAATACGCTTCCGTTTTCGTCAATATAAACAAATGGCATTGTTGACATAGAGGCTATGCAGTATCCTAGGTATTTCGATGGGGCTAAGCCCGATAAAGAACTTCCAAAATAGAAAATTGACAATGATTTAGAGAAAAAGGCAGCCAAGAAATGGTATGAGGACACCAGAGAACGCTCTTTACAAGAGCACTGGTGTAACGATTGACTGTCTTAATTCTAGTGACTGATTAGATGTCATCGTATTCACTACTATTGAAACAAATGTTCTGCTTTACTATGTGAGCATGTAAGTGTTAAAATGTTGTGATTTGTTATAATTTTGGTTAAAAAAGTTTGGGCATGTAAAAAATATGTTGGGCATGTAAAAATTCTTAAGTAACTGGCCCGACTGGCATGTAAATTTTCAAAGCTAATTTCGAAGACTGCATCAATATTTATAATGGTACGCTTGTTGTAGTTTACCGGAAACTTTTGGCTCTGCAAACATACCTGATTTACCAAAATTTTTCGTAACTTGTCCAATAACAAAACGTGTATTAGTTTCAATTTCATGGCATTTGATAAAATCATTCGCAGCATCCAAACAGTCGAATAAAAATAGTTGGTCTTCCGTCTTATTACGGCCTTGCAGTTGAGAAGCCATCATGATAAAGCAGTCGGGATACTGTTAAAAAATCCAGCTTATAGTCAAAGCGGTCCCATGCTAAAACGTCACATAGTCAAAACGATCCGAAAGTTGGTAAAAAGGTCCCAGTTAAGTCAAAACGGTCTCAGTTTGGTCAAAACGGTTCTATATATTTTATTTGCCTCGTCAATAGTTATGTGGGGGTCAAGGGCACCCCCCTCCATACCGTACATAATCAATATATATATATATATATATATATATATATATATATATATATATATATATATATATATATATATATATATATATATATATATATATATATATATATATATATATATATATATAACATAAAAGATCATAATGCATGGTGTACAATATTGCATTGTATACAAGCGCTAAATACTGCGTAATGAAAAATACACAAACTGCCATTAATGCATAAAAGCAATACATGTATACATGAATTGAAGAATAAATATATTGTTAATATATGCAAGTCACAATGTACAACTTACAGTATTGCAACGTAGACAACCGCTCGCAGTTACATCGTTAAGGTAATATAATATAGCGATGTACAACTGGATACATATATTGGAATTATAAGGATAGAGATGAACGATGCAAACAGCAATAAATATATACATGAATTGAAGAATAAGTATATTGTTAATATATGCAAGTCACAATGTTCAACTTACAGTATTGTAAAGTAGACAACTGCTCGCAGTTACATAGTTAAGGTAATATAATAAAGCGGTATACACCTTGATACATATTGGAATTATCAATATAGAGATAAACGATGCAAGTCACTCTTTTTTATAGATGATGTTGATTATGATCCAGATATGTACTCTGTTAGGGCCTCCGTTGATAGATCTCATAACAATCACGGAATCAAATTGCTTGATCTATGTAAATCCTCTAATTATCGTGTTGTCAATGGAAGAGTAGGAGATACGAGTCAGTTCACTTATTTCTCTCACAATGGCTTATCCACAATCGATTATTTGATTTGTCATGAACGAAATTTTGCACTTATAAAGGAGTTTGTGGTGCACGCTTTTAATGAATTCAGTGATCATGCGCCGTTATCGTTTTCATTATATTGTAACAACAAAACAGTTGATCGACTGTCATACACTGAAACGAAGTTTAAACGGGATGATTCATTGCGTAACCAATTTAGATTGGGTATTATAAGCAACCTACTATGTTTAACAGAATTGTAGAAGATTTAGATTGTTCAAGTTGTGACTCTATAGTGCTTTAAATAAATTTACTGATGTTATACGTAATGTTGCAGATCCTTTATTTTCGAAAGAATATTTAATAACAAATACACCCAAATTTGAACAGTGTAGCGCTGTTAGACATGCCAATTGGTTTGATGCTGAATGTAAAACAGCACACGGTCGCTATGTTTCCCTTTTAAAACAATTTAATTGTAATAAGTCGGAAGAAAATAGACTCCAATTGTTGCAATATAAAAACGAATACAAACGAATTATCAATAGAAAGAAAAAAACTACTTAAGGAATACGGCCAATGAGATAGAAAGCTTAAAACATCGTAGACCTAAAGAATTTTGGAAATATTTTAAATCAAATAATCGAACAAAAAACGAAAATATTCCTTTGGAAGACTTTCGAAACTTGTTCTCTGATATAAGTCATGGTTTGTTTGATTGTGTAAATGATGAGGCTGAACAATTTTGCAGTACTCATAATTTTAATTTGCCGAATTCACGTTTCCCCGAACTAGATCAGCCATTTACCGTTGAGGAGATTAAATTGTCTGTAAAACGATTGAAACGCAACAAAGCATATGGGAGTGATTATATTTTGAACGAATATTTAATTGAATGTATTGACATTTTAGCATTGAATATATGTGATTTGTTTAATGCTGTGTTGAACTCGGGTTGTTTTCCAATGAAATGGACGGAAGGTATTATAATCCCTTTACATAAGAAAGGCGATAAATCTGATGTAAACAATTACAGAGGGATTACTCTTCTAAGTTGTTTATCTAAGCTATTTACATCAGTTGTTAACACTAGATTAGAATTTTTTTGTAGTAACTTTAATATAATTTCGGACGCCCAATTCGGATTCCGAAAAGGGCGCTCAACAATTGACGCTATATACATCCTAATGTCATTAGTTCAAAAATATGTTAATGAAAATAAAAGACTTTATGTTATATTTGTTGATATGACGAAATGCTTTGATACTGTTTATCGTAATGCATTGTTGCTTAAAATATACAAAGCCGGCATAGAAGGTAAATTACTTAGAATAATAAAAAATATGTATGAAAATGTTAAGTCATGTGTTAAGCATTGTGCTTCATACTCTGAATATTTTAACTATGCTGTAGGATTACGGCAAGGTGAAGTTATGTCCCCTTTGTTGTTTTTCCCTTTTTGTAGAAGACTTAGAATTATTTTTACAGAATGATCCCTCTTCCGGTCTAAGTATTGATGACATTGTATTGATATTGT
This sequence comes from Dreissena polymorpha, assembly GCF_020536995.1. Lineage (NCBI taxonomy): Eukaryota > Metazoa > Mollusca > Bivalvia > Myida > Dreissenidae > Dreissena > Dreissena polymorpha. The sequence continues at coordinate 102,720,826 of NC_068363.1, forward strand.
TGCTTTTCGCAGATGATATGGCCATTATCGGTAAATCGCCTGGGGAAGTACAGAAAAAGTTGGATCTTTTATCAAATTACTGTAAATGCTGGGGATTAAAGGTTAATACTAATAAAACTAAAATTATGGTGTTTCGCAAGCGGGGTAATTTATTACCATCTGAAACATGGACGTTTGAAGGTCAGAAAATAGAAGTAGTAAATGATTTTAATTATTTGGGAACTGTTTTTTATTATACTGGAAATTTTCAGCTAAATCAAGAACATTTATGTGGAAAAGCACTTAAAGCTATGAATATATTATTTAACAAATGTAAAGAATTTGACTTAAAACCTAAAACACAATATCAGCTATTTGATGCTTTTGTTGGATCCATACTGAATTACGCTTGTGAGATATGGGGTAAAACAAAGACAATTGAATTGGAAAGGGTACACTTAAAGTTCTGCAAACGAGTTTCAAATGTTAAGCAAAATGTATGTAATGCTGTAGTGTACGGCGAATTAGGAAGATACCCACTATTTATTCATAGATATGTTAGGATGGTTAAGTACCTCGTTTAAACTTATTGAAACCGATAACATAATTTTAAAATCAATTTATAGCCAAGCTCTAAATGATTGCCAAAATGGTCGTTCTAATTGGGTATTTAATATAAAAAAATTGTTAGACATCTACGGTTTGTCATACGTGTTTAATAATCCAAGCTCTGTTGATGTTAAAACATTTATAATATTTTATGCACACATAAAAGATTTTATGTCATTGTACGATTTCTTAATTGTTGAACATTATATTGGTTCAAGCCTTATATTTAATTACTTGTGTATAACCTCAGTGTGGGGTCACATGGGCTCTTTTGACCAATCAAATTCAGTGTTGGCCATTGTGGCCCTTTTGGATCCTTCTTGACTAACGTGGCATCCAATATGGTCGAAATTAACAATTACGCTCTTAAGCGATACTTCCAAGGATTAATTTTAATATGATATGATGCCGTTTCATTCCATTTATGTGAAGGATTATCTCTAGTTGTACGAAGATTTACACCATTGGTGTTATCCCGTGTGATACTAAGTTTAAAGGGCGGTACTGTTGAACATGTACACATGCTTATCAGTGCCGTGTGCAGAAAACTTTGCGCAGTCTACCGTGAAAGGTTTCCAAGATGGCGGCGCCCACAGCGAAATTAGCGCATCACTCCAGTCACTTTTTTATGCTGATCAGCTACACAGTTGTCGCTGCCCTGTATCAGTCATACTGATTCAGTTCAGATAAGTATTCAAATATCGTGTTAACATTTGTGCCTGACTAAATTCTGGCTGTTAAAATTATTTTTTTTTTCTGCCTTTTTAAATTTTAATAATAATGATATAATGATCAATTCGGGTCAGCTCTATATATCTTGTATATTTATTATTGTCTTATTTAATTTTAAGTTCAGCCTGGGCTTATACTTTATGAATATTAACGACACATTTGTATTATCAGTTTAGCTGGGTTTCCCACTGTCACATTAACAGATGTCAACACGTTTTTATGAAATAAACAATAAAACACCCTTTCATTTTAGTCTATATTACCATACCTCATTTATATGGTCAATGTGTGTATTTTAAAATTCTTGTGATGTGTTTTGTTGTGCTATGTTGTTAATGTTTTCTTTATGGCAATTATTTGGTTGTAATATTTTCATTAACATATCCTTGTTAAGTCTGTAACTACTACAAACTATATAGTAATTTTAATATTCTTAAAAGCTTCATATTCATAAATATATCTTATTTGTATGTGGTGTGGTGTGTCTTATAGTCACACTGTAATTTTAACCTTCAAGTTTTGTCTTGTAGTCACATCTGGTCAGTCTATTTGTGACTTGTAGTCACAATAGTTCACCTAAGGTTATACCCAAGGAGTGTCCGTAAAGGTGACCGGTAGCTGCGGAATCCACAGCCCGAGCCAGAGAACAGAAATATCCTTTCACGTATCCTTCAGTTAACGAAAAACTGTGTCTTTATGATGCCAAAAACTTGCTGAAGTTTCTTTCTACATTTTTATTTATCAAACTATTTTCCATTATTATACTTTCATTAATGCTTCATAATTGTAATATCTATCAATCTTAATTTTTATATCAATTTTATGTACAGGTATATGTTTTGTAAACACATTTTGATTTATATAATTATATACATAGGTGTTTCATCAAATTAGCAAGTTTCAGGTTTCAAGTATTTGTGTACGTATAACATTTGTGCTAATTATAAGCAAGACATATGTATTTGTATCTATCTCTAAAACACACTCAAGTGTTATTGTAACTAAAGGCCATGCTCGCTATTTAATATACTATCATTTACCGGTATGTGTCTTTATGTACTTAAGTCATTAACAATGTGAATCATATTCACAATCTTGAACTCATGGGTTATATACTGTATGAATGATAAAAAAGCAGCTCTTCTTAACATTTGATTATGTTTTCGACTCACAGTATATTTTACAATAGGATTTTGGAGACAATTATTTATAATCTCTTTCGCAATATTAATGTAATTTTTGTAATCTGTCATTATATTTTCAAGATTATACCAAGTTTAAATGATTTTAATCATCTGTTCTATATGCTGCTGGTTTTATAATATATGCACGCTGTTAGTTATCATTTCAGGCCATGCCTACCTCTCAACAGTGCAATACAAAGGATATGTCCGCTGGCTGGCCCTTCCTGTACAAGTACTACACAGGGGCGAAAAGGCAAGTTTCCAGCCCTTCCTTTGAACACTACATTAAACCTGCCTACCTCTCAACACCCCAGTACAGAGGACCTGTCCACTGGCTGGCACTTCCTGTACAAGTACTACAATGGGACGATAAGGCACGTTTTCAGCCCTTCCTATTGAACACTACATTAAACCACGAAGGACCGGAACGAACAATTACAGCTACAGGAACACTTCACTCTTCAGAACACTGTGTTTTATCTAGTGAACTTCAGTTTTTTAGTTCTCATTTCATACTTATACATTTTTAATGTTATGTCCGATTATAGTTATCAGCTCAGGCTGATACTAATGGTTTAGTTCTCTCTGAAGTAAGTATGTATATGCCTGATTTAAGTTTTTCAGTTTAGACTGATATTGATGTTATAGTTCTCTACGAAGGAACTATTTTTATGCAGGCCTTGATTATATTTTTCAATATTCGGCCTGATTTTGCTTATACCGTTCAGGCTGATATTGTTGTTATAGTTCTCTACGCAGGAACTATGTTTATGCACGCCTTGCTTATTCATTTTTCAATATTTGGCCTGATTTTGCTTATACCGTTCAGGCTGATATTGTTATTATAGTTCTCTACGCAGAACTATGTTTATGCAGGCCTTGCTTATTTATTTTTCAATATTTGGCCTGATTTTGCTTATACCGTTCAGGCTGATATTGTTATTATAGTTCTCTACGCAGAACAATATTATAGTTCTCTACGCAGAACTATGTTTATGCAGGCCTTGCTTTTATATTTTCCATTATTCAGCCTGATTTTAGTTATACAGTTCAGGCTGATATGGATGTTATAGTTCTCTACGCAGAACTATGTTTATGCAGGCTTTGCTTATTATTATTTTCCAATATTCAGCCTGATTTTAGTTGGACCGTTCAGGCCGATATTGATATTTTAGTTCTCTACGCAGAACTAAGTTTATGCAGGCTTTGCTTATTATTATTTTCCAATATTCAGCCTGATTTTAGTTGGACCGTTCAGGCCGATATTGATATTTTAGTTCTTTATGAAGGAACTATGTTTATGCAGGCTTTGCTTATTATATATTACAATATTCAGCCTGATTTTAGTTGGACCGTTCAGACCGATATTGAGATTTTAGTTCTCTACGAAAGAACTATATCTATTCAGGCTGTGCATTTATTTTTCTATATTCAAACTGATTTTCAGTATTCCATTCAGGCTGATATTGATGTTATGGTTCTCTACGAAGGAACTTTGTTTTATGCAACCCTTGCTTATATTTTTCAGTATTCTTCCTGATTTTAGTTATTCCGTTCAGGACGATATTGAGGATATAGTTCTCTACGAAGGAACTAAATTTATGCATGATTTTAGTTTTTCAGTTCAGTCCATGCTTATATTTTTCAATATTCTGCAGGATTTTAGTTATTCAGTTTAGGCTGATATTGATACTATAGCTCTCTACAAAGATGCTATTTTACCTAAGTTGGGTACCAGATCAGGTCATGCTTGTACTTCTTACATGTTCCGTCTGATTCAGATATCTGGACATGCCATTTATCTTTTAATTTCTGCCCAGTCAGGCATCGTTGGGGTTTACTCTACCCCTCTAACTAAACTTATTTCTATTTCTTATGACCAAAGTTTTTAACTTATTTTCCCTGTTTTTCTGATTGGTATGTGCCCATTTTACCGTATATGCCAATCTTTACGGGTAGTTATTCTAACAGTTCTAGTGTCAACACATCTTTCCCATTGGTACTTGTTAAAATACCAATTCATTTGATTAATACCCTGATGATACTCCTGGGGTTCATAAACCTGTGTGTTGGCGTACTATACGAATAAAATTGCCTTCTGCCCGATAATCTTCATCTCCCAAAAGATGCTTCTGGGTCTAAGATTTTGAAGCTACTGTTAGGCATATTAGTTTTTCATATCTCTGAGTTAAAGGGAATGTCGCCCCACAGGGATCTGCCACATTCCTATGTAAATAATCATGCTCCACTAAGTCACACCAAATAAGATCAATACGTTTCCTAGGTTTTGTCCTCGAAAACCATTACATATATATTTTCCAGCATAATCCATTACCCTTTTTACTTTGCTTACTCACAAGCGATAATCGTTAGCCCAGTTCTTTCACGTTTTAAATCACAGGCTTGTTACCCGAGCTGTTCCATATGGTTTTTCCCACAGATATTCGTCTGGATTATTGGTATTTGTTGTATATGTCTCTTTAACTGTCTGCCAGTTTACATCTGCAGCCCAATTGTTTATTACTTTTTGATTGGTCGCTCTTTTTTAAGTACATTCCAAATCTTACTTTTATCAAGGTTTTTCATATTATGTATATATGTTTACTGACAGTTTATTGTTCCAATGGTCTTTCACTCATTTACTGGAACCTGTACTTCATGCCAATGCTGGTTGTCTGTCGGTTCCAAACCACAGCTCCATAGTTGTACTACACGGTACATTATTGCTTTCCCTGTTTATGTGTTACAATTATTAATTTGCTTTTGTTGTGTTGCTTGACTGTTTATGTTTAACCAACAGTTTAACCCGGCAGGTAACCTTTTACCTATTACCAAGGTCTGTTATTAAGGCAATGTTTGTCTTTTTTATCTCATTGTCTGATATTTTCAGAATGCAGTTCCATTGTTTTACTATATGATTGCTTACTCCTGTATGGGTACATATTTTTACTTTTGTTGTTTTGATGTACAATCTATGTTTACCGGATAGGTAAAGGGTGCAGATTGTATTTAAAATTTTCCCAATACCCTTTATTAAGGCCAATATGTGTTAATTACTTTTAATACGTTGTCTGATGGTTAAAGGCAGCACCTACATTGTTTTACACTGGGTTCATGATACCTTACTACTTAACCACTACATTTTAATATTTTGCTTGGTCAGGTTCTTGTACATTTAAGGTTAACCTTATAGTTTAAAGTTGCACATTCATTTTCACCTCTTAACAGGTACCTGTACTTGGTCTTAATTCCAAAATATGTTGTATACATCTGTTTGGTCATCTTGTTGGTTTAAGGCCGCAGCTCCATGTATAACAGATTATTGTTTACTTTCTTATCGATACAGGTAATTTTTCACCTATAACAAAGGCCTGTATTTAGGACCATATCTGTTGTATATATCTCCTATGCATGATGGTTTAGGGCCACAGATCCATTGTTTTTCTATATTATTGCTTACTTTTTACCGGTACATCTTTTTTATATTTATTTTCGTTGCTTTGCTTTACAATTTATGTTTACCTGACAGTTTAAGGCTGCAGGTAATTTTTCATCTATTAATAAGGCTGCTGTTTAAGGCAAGTATCTGTTGCTTATATCTCCTATGTTGTCTGGCGGTTTAGCGCTCGGATCGGGGATTATACTATATTATTGATTGCCTACTCTTTTACCGGTACATTGTCTTATTTTATCGTGTGTTGCTTTGCCGTACAATTTATGTTTACCTGACAGTTTTAGACTGCAAGCAACGTTTCACCTTTTAACAAGGATGTTTATTAAAGCCATTATTTGTTGGATATATCTCCTATGTTGTATGACGGTTTAAGGCCGCAGATACATGTTTGGTTTTTGTGTTGTTGTTTTTTTCATGATTGCTTACTCCTTTAAGTGTGCATCTTCTTACTTTACTTTTGTTGTTTTGCTGTAAAAGTTATGTCTCCCTGACAGTTAAAGGCTGCAGGTAGTCTTTCACCATTTTTACTAGTGCTTATACTTTATACAAATATTGGTTGTTTTATGTCTGACCGGTTAAGGTCGCAGCTCCAATTATTTACATACATGTATAGGTCTAAGTCAATTTTGTTGACAATTAGGTTAAGCAGTTCTTATTAACACTGATTTTTTCTGGCAGTGTTTTTCTTATGGAGCATACACATATAATTAAGTTATGCTTATGCTAGTGATCGTTAAACACCAATCCTATTGTTTTCAATTAATTTACTTCTATAATTTGTTATTAATTAGCAGATGGATGATTTAAGCCTAGGGGCTCTTTACAAGTCAAAGCTTATAATGCGTATTTGTCCTTAATTTTCACATTACCTGACCTTAATCGTAAGGCTACGTTTATATTCATTCAGGGTCAACTACCCCCTTTTCGAATTGCGGTCCTCTCCCGTACTTCATGGGCGGCGGGGTTCCCGTTCCGGTCCCCTTTGTGGCGTGTTTCTACCACCCATTATGCCTTTCTGGAAAGAATCTGTTCTATTTTTATATTGTTTTATGGCATTTTATAATAAATGCCCGTTTTCAATCAACAACATTGTGTTTGTTCTTTCCTTCAAGTCATACGAGTCCGTCCGGTCTATGACCTTTTCATTACCACCGAGGACAATACATAAATAATATTTTATGCACACATAAAAGATTTTATGTCATTGTACGATTTCTTAATTGTTGAACATTATATTGGTTCAAGCCTTATATTTAATTACTTGTGTATAACCTCAGTGTGGGGTCACATGGGCTCTTTTGACCAATCAAATTCAGTGTTGGCCATTGTGGCCCTTTTGGATCCTTCTTGACTAACGTGGCATCCAATATGGTCGAAATTAACAACCCACCTCCACCCCTTCTCCGCCAAAAGGTTTTACTCCCGTACTATGTATGTTTTTACCTGTGTGTAAAACACATTTATACTTATTTTGGGCGTGTTTTTCCCGCCGTCATCACATTCAAATTCATGTTTTTGTATGTGTATATACGTGTGGCGTGTTTCTACCACCCATTATGCCTTTCTGGAAAGAATCTGTTCTATTTTTATATTGTTTTATGGCATTTTATAATAAATGCCCGTTTTCAATCAACAACATTGTGTTTGTTCTTTCCTTCAAGTCATACGAGTCCGTCCGGTCTATGACCTTTTCATTACCACCGAGGACAATACATAAATACCACATTTTAAAAATGTTGTTATTGATACCTACAAACAAGAGTGGTTTAGCTCTGTTGAAAATAGCTCTGTCTTAGATATGTACCGCCGTGTATTTAAGCCTATATTTGTTTACGAAAATTATTTAGATTTACTACCTAAAGCACTAAGACACTACGTCACAAAGCTTCGAACTTCGAGTCTGCCACTTAGAATTCAAACTGGAAGATATGCTGGTCAAAATATACCTCGAAACGAACGTTATTGCCTTAGTTGTAACGAATTAGATGTCGAAGATGAGTTTCATTTTGTTTGTAAATGCCCTTTGTACATTGATTTTAGAAGAAATTACCTTAAGAAATGTTACTATGTTAGGCCTTCTGTTTATAAATTCCACCAATTGTTGAATACAACGAATAAATTTGAACTAATTAAATTAGCAAAATTTGTAAAAGATGCTATGATTTTAAGAAATAATATTTCTAATGTTGTTACCTAACTTCAACAGTTATCCCTCATATTTAAAAGAATATTTTACCTTGAATTTTCGTAACCGTATACGATGCTGCTTATGTTTATATTTATACTATGTTTATTTCTGTGACATAATTGATTGTGAAATTTATAGTGTTTAGACGATGTACACTGTGCAAGTCTGAATAAATATGTCTTGTCTTGATGCAAACAGCAATAAATATATACATGAATTGAAGAATAAGTATATTGTTAATATATGCAAGTCACAATGTTCAACTTACAGTATTGTAAAGTAGACAACTGCTCGCAGTTACATAGTTAAGGTAATATAATAAAGCGGTATACAACTTGATACATATTGGAATTATCAATATAGATGAACGATGCAAGTCACTCTTTTCTAACGATATAGCCTTAACAAAATGTCCCAATCTTTATTTGAACTTATTAAGTTGGAAACTAAAATGCAAAAGACATTCATATCCTTTAAAATATTATACTGGATTGAAAAATATGATTTTGCCGCGATAACGGTAGGCAGTTTTTAATTCATTTTACAATTATATATATTTTTTTTTTAGTAAGAAGGAAAGTAAGATTAAGAGAAGCACTTGTGTTTCTATGTCCTAACATACGAAGGTGCATTTATAAGTTCAGTAAATACATAAAAACCTTCAATCAGTTCTGTAATAAACATTTTAACATATTTACATTCCCCAAAAATGTGTTCGATTGTTTCTGGCGCACTGTGACAAAAAGAGCATTCTGCAGATGCTTTATAATTGATTTTATACAAAAAAATAGTTTGTACCAATAATTCTGTGTATAATTCTATACTGAAACCATTGTATCGCAGAATCTTTGGTTATTGAAAATGGCATTCCAAAAATATGGTTCCAGTCTTTTAATTCAATAGTTTCAAAAATGCTCGTCCATTTTGACATACATATAGGTAAATTGTCATTTGTTTTAAAAAATATTATACATGGGCTGAGTCGCTTTTTGATATTTTAAAATGGATATCATTTGTAAGGGAACAAATGGCTTAACAAAGTCAAGATAATTCAAATCTGAAATTCTATTTAAAACAGGTTTTTTATCGAACAAACCACTTTTTTAAGTACTTAGTTACTACATGAGAAATACCGGTATAATGCAAGTGGTTTGGAGAGAAATTATATTTGTTACACAGATATTCATAGCTATATAACTCTAACCCCTCTTGATTTTTTATCAAATTACCTATAAAATGTACACCATGTTCGAACCATGTTTTTAGGAAAACACTCTTATTACCGATCGTTATATCTGAATTATAAAATATTGGGGTTTGAAGTATGTTCTTTATATCCAAAAATTCAGCTTTGCGGAAATTGACAAAGGATTTTAAAGTGTCTTTCCAGAAAGCATTGTTTGTTTTATGTATGAGGTTTTCCGGATAGTGAACACCACAATTATAAATTTTTGGGTATCTAATGTCATTTTTACAATATTTATCCATTCACCATTTCCTGTGGTGAACCTTCGTATCCAAGAACACTTCAGAGCAGTTATAAAGGAAAAGATGTCGATCATATTAAGGCCCCCATCAGAAAATTGATCAATAAGTATATTTTTGTTAATTTTCGAACTCCTATTCCACACGAAATTAAAAAAAGGTCATTACCACACGAAATTTAAAAAAAGGTCGTTAAGCTCCACCCACATGTTGTATGGTGGATAAGGAAGTGAAACAAACAAATGGGTAAGAACTGGCAAAGCAATGGTTTTAATCAATTGTATCCTTCCAATAGGAGTTAATATTCTTCTGGACCAGTTTTTAAGCAGTGTTTTAACTTTGGAAAATTTATCTGTATAGTTAATATCGATCATCTTGTCAAGATCACATGAAAAGTTAAACCAAGCATATCGAAAGTCTGTTGGTTCCATTGTAACTTCCATCTAGTTTTGATACTATCAGAACTGAATTTATGTTTTCCTGTCCAAACCACTTTAGTTTTGTCGAAATTTACCTTTAAACCAGAGCACATTGTGAACAGCGACAATTCATCTAAGGTTTCATTAAGGGATTCTGCAGAGCCATCCAGGAGAATTGATGTGTCATCAGCAAATTGCGATAACTTATATTCAGTATTATTTATTTTTATTCCTTTTATTTTGTGATTTGCCCTGAGTTTAAGAGACAATATTTCGGCGCATAAAATAAAAATATAACAATTGAGTGGATCACTCTGACGACATCCGCGTTGTATTTGGAAAAAAATCTGATTACACCCCACACTGAGTTACTGCTGAGATACCATCCTTATATAAAACATTAAACCATTTGCTAATGTCAGGTCCAAAATTAAATAAGGAAAGTGTTTTATTAACAAACCTCCATGACAAGGAATCGTACGCCTTTTCAAAATCTATTAGAAGGAGAAGACCGGGAATATCATTTTCCTCCATGTATTTTAAAATGTCATATACTAGTATTAGTCTAGTGTTTTCACCTATGAACCTTCCTTTTATAAAACCCGTTTGGCCATTATTAATTAGCTTGTTAATATATTGTTTAAATCTATTGGCAATACTTCCAGAACCGATTTTATAAACAGTGTTTAACAATGTTATTGGACGCCAATTTTTTAGAAATTGTCGGGGTTTATCGCCCTTAGGTATACAAGTAAGTATTCCCTGACATTAGGTTATAGACAAATTCGCGCTCTCAAAAGCGTGATTTAGGGCTCTACAAACAAAAGTTCCTAATTTTGGCCAAAAGACTTTGAAAAAATCACTACTAAATCCCGACGATCTTGGGCTTTTGTTATTCGCGTGTTTTTTTTAAGACATAAGTGGCTTCGCTTAATGTTATTGGCCCTTCTAATTGTTTTGATTCTTCGTTCGATAGTTTAGAAATATCAATATCCTCTATAAACCTATTAAGATCATTTTCAATATCTGTACTGTCGTTATTTGAAATATTTTTTTTATAAAATAAAGCGGTTTCATTCAGGATATCCACCTGCCTATCTATAACAAGACCGTCATCCGTTATTAGGTTAGTAATAGTATTTGTTGTATAGTTATATTTCTCAAGGTTTGGTTTTTCTCCAAATTGTATCCATTCGGCTCTTGATCTTTTACAGCGCCTTTTAATTTCTCTTCTTGTATTTTGGAAAGTTCGTTCTTTAATTCAGTAATAATTTGCTCTATGTAAATGATTTCTCGTGCTGTTCAATTTCTACTTGTATTTCCTTTTCGCGATTGTTACGGGATTAAGTTTTATACGAACCATGAGAAATAGCTTTACCCTTTATTTCCATAAAAGTGTATTTAAAAAAAGTGAGTCATTTATTAGAAACTGTATTTCTTGGTCCGGTATAGTGCCAATATTATCTTTATTGTAAACAGGTAACATGTATTGTTTTTTTTTATTTCGGTAATTGTATCATTAATTGTGTTTATGTAATTAATTTGTTTGTTTTATTTGTGCATACATGTTAAGCAATTTACAATTCAATGCAATCAAGGCAATAAATAACGTCTAGATTGCATTATTATCATATTCAGAAACATGCATTACATGAATGGTGCCATTTATCACAGATCCAAATAAGATTACGACATGATGTATACACAGGATAACCCGTAAAGCTTAGACATGTAAACATGAAAAAGCTTATTTCCAACGGGGTCCATGGATTTAGTCGAACAGATCTTATAAGTGACTATAAATATATTGTTTTTTCAGTTCTTAACATATAATCGACATGATCCTACACATGATTTCTTCTACAAATTAAGTGAATCTTTCAAAAGTTGACATGATAATACACTGACACGAATAAAAAACATAAAAATAATGAATTACATAAAATAAAACAAATCTAAAAGTAAAAATACATGGAATTCTCGTCTACCTTCATATCATTTAATAGATGTGTCTTAACAAGTTTCTTAAAAGTAAATTTCGATTCGATGGACTTTATACTATCGGGTAATGCATTCCAATCCGTAATACCATTGTAGTAAAATGAAGAACTAGTAAAGCCATCAACTTGAGGTACATAAAAATTAAATCGGGATCTATTCCCATACTGATGGACATCTGTACATTTGACAAAATTGTCTTTCATATAGCTTGGACATTTATTGTAGAAAATCTTATGGATGTGGTTAAGCCGAAGTTGCTTGCATCTTTGTTCAACGTTCAATAAACCAAGTTCTTCAAAATGCGATACAACAAGTGATGTCCTACAATGGGCATTGTTAATAAAACGAACCTTTTTATTTTATTTTGGACTATTTGTAACTTGTGCTTAAGCTGTTTCGTGAGTCCACAATACCACGAAGAGGATACATAATCTAAATCTAAATAATGTCCTTTAGAAGCATGTTATTATGTTTCCACAGACCTTTTCCGTGTTTAAAATCGTTAAATTTTAATGTCAGAATAACGATTGAGTGATCCGATTGGTAACTGGGCATTATCTTAACGGCATAAACAAACGGTAACAAAAATGATGATGCTAGATACAAATCAAGCCGGGCTTGTTGTATTGGATTTGTTCTTCTCCATGTATATCGTCTAGTATCAGGGTATAATATCCTAAAAGGATCAGTAAGCTCACGATCGTTTATTTGTTTTAATATACAATCTCTGGCATTTTAATTGTTTATCGATTTAAAGATATGATAATCTATATTCGGGTCTAGAACCAAATTAAAGTCGCCGCAAATTAAGTAGGAGTCATTTCCCACTGTATCAATAATTTCAAAAATATTTGTAAAAAATTCAGGACTGTCAGCATTCGGTCCATATAAAGATGCCAGTGTGAGTCTTGTTTCACCAAGATTCAAATCCCAAAAAAATAAAGTTGCCGGATTCGTCACTTCGTACGTTATGTATTTTATACTCAAGTTTTTTTGACAATAGTATTGCTACACCGCGCGAATTAGAAGAGCAATAACTTAAGAAGCATTATGATCCCCATTCGGAGTAAATCGATTAAATTTGATCGTTAGTCAAATGAGTATCTTGAAGGCAGTAAATATCACATTTTGTTTCTTTCAGATACTGAAAAAACTGTAATCGTTTCTTTTCCCCCTGAATGCCTCTGCAATTTTAAGCTTACTCATGGAAAAGCAGTAATAAGAGACAAATTAAAAGTAGCACTTGCATACAAAGTAGCAACACAAACTTACAGAACGGAAAAAAGTACAAATTAATAGGGAACAAAAACAAGAAATATGAGATGAAAAAATAAGTGAACATTTTAGGGTATCTTTTTGACATCTAAAATGAACCGAATAAAAATAGCATATACAAGTCAGTGAATATAATCATACATCAATATTCAAAAATAATGTTCAATGCAAACAGCTGAGGATACTATATACTTACTTTCTTTTTAGTAATATTTGGAATGTTAACAATTGAATGTATCATAGTGTATTTTTTATGTTCGTGTGTGTATTTATGTGTGCATAACTTTATTTCATTTATAAACAAGAAATATCTTTAAAAAAGATATACGGCGTTGATTGTGGTTGCAGTTAATGAAAGGTAAAGACTTCAATGAATGAGATCAAAGATAGCGAATGTCTTTTTATGTGCAGTTCTTAGCTGCAGCAAACGCAGTACGGGATGATACGCGGAGTTTTCGCGGCTTATTTTACATTATTACATATTGCTGGTCATAAACGTATAGATACAAAACAGAAAACCAAAAGAAGAATGGAAGTGAAATTAAAACATATGAGTCAACCGGCCACACGCGAAGTATCCGTATATATTTTTAATATTTATACGCGCGTTCTTCGAACAAACCTGTTTTAGTGGTTTGTCTGGCGTTGCTATTTTATTCGATTATTAACAGTATCGAGAATCATTGCGCTCATGCTTAATTCATTAGTCAATATGATGGCATAATTCTTGTTAAATAAATTAAAAATAATATTTATCATGGTATTGTTGTAAAACACATTAAGAATCTATTATTGACATACCATATGATATCGCTGGATATCTTCATCTGTCTGGTCTCAAAAAAATTCCAGTTCACCTAGTTCACGCTATAGCGTCTTTTTTATGTAACGATTATTTTCCTGGCCGCGAACTCTGATCAGCACATAGCGTAGAGACGCAGCGATGACCTGTATGTAAACTCTGACATTCACACACAGTGGCCGCAAATGACCCGATATACCTCGCGAGTTGAAATGCAATGCATTAAAGTGAGTCTTCGCTTCCACTGCTCTCTATACTTTAACATGTTAACATGTTGACAGGAATATGGAAGTTAGTACTAAATATGAGAAAATAGCCTTTAAGTGCAAACGTTCTCGCGCTGAAAATCTTCTGAAAATAAAAGGTTGACGCACAAACTGTATTGATGTCGAGATTGAGTGTAAAACTGTTCTATCTATAAAGCCTTTTCATTAGATATAAAATTGTTTCATGCTGAACACGCAGTAAAACAGTGTTACAAAGACGCGGACATGTTTGCAATGTTCTGGTCGTATTCTCAAATCAGCCAATGCAGTCAATGAAGTGTATTCATCTGTACTTGGCCGCGGGAAGTTTAATTTGAATTCTATTGGACGCTAACAAAGGTCAAGCTAAGGTGAAAAGCTGGCGTATACAGCTAACGCCGAAAAAAACGTACATTGTTGCAACCTAGTGCAAGCTAGATTGCCGCTACGGTTACCAAACAAAAAAGAAAATAATTATAAACTGTTAGTATATACTAAGAGATGCCACTCTTTGGCAGTCTAAAAACACGAAAATCGAAAGTTTAGACAGCAATAATAGCCTATTTTTAGAGGATGTGTCTATGTATGTATCAGTGGATGTGTGCATGTATGTAACAAAAATAGCAGTGCGTGTATGTGTCCGCTCGCGCGTGCGTGCGTGCTTGTGCTTTTAATTGTGTATGACTTTGTTTATTATAAAATGCAAACGCCCATTGCCATCTTCTGAAAACTTATATATGTAATAGTATTACATTACTTAGTATATTATTAAATTTGACTCGACTACTGTACATCTACATAAAACATTTTCTACAAACGCAACAAATAATGTGTTCTTACAATCACAACAATTAAAGTAAAAACACGTACAAGACGATACAACAACAATGCGTGCATATCTACAGTACTAGTATATTCATACAGTCTGAGTGGTGTATTCGCTTAAGATATAATTGAGGTATTTGTTAGTACAATTGAATACAATTGAATACATTTGTTCATCTAACATGTGTTCAAACTTTATGTTTTATACATATAATTTTGATCTCGTTATTTACATGTTATAAAGATTTGTACCGACACTTGAATCATACGTAAAATAGTAATACATATATATATATATATATATATATATATATATATATATATATATATATATATATATATATATATATATATAAGTCAACACAAATACATTGTTTTTTCGAAATAGTCGCAAAATTGATCAAATAATATACATACAGAAATTGTTTGCACAACTTAAATGTTACTATTTCACAAACACAAAATAAAGCATAACAGCTTTACAAGTGTTTTCATAACCAAACGTACAATGCATTTACCAAACAGATCCATACAAATAACCCATTTATTATCAACCGTTATTATTCAACCGACTCATAAGTTAAAACGGCCCAATCGAAAATCAGATGGTGGAGAGATAGTCTGGATTATCTGCCCCTTTGTTTTTGTTTACAATAGAAGCTGGGGGCCACACTAGTGGAGAGAAAGAAAAACATATAATATTAAATGTGCTTCTGTGATTGTTTGTATCTTAGAAAGATATTTCGTGCCATACTTTTTTTTTAATAAATCCGTGATTTGGATAGTTAAATCTGTAGTAACCACCTTAAAAGATTAAGTTTATTTTGCACCAATACAAACATTACATACAAACAATGATTGCATCGTTTTCTATAATAATTCTTAATCTTTTTACTATCTCACAAATAGCTGATTGCGTCGGTACTTAATTGTTTGTTAGAAAACATTTTGATTGCGTGAAAGATCGGATGCATATATATGAGCGCAAGGCACAATACCAGAGTTAAATACGCAGTCAAATAATTCTACATATACATCTTCTATTATGGGAAAGGATGCTTTAATGTGTTCGTTCAAAATATTATCAATGCCGCATGCTTTGTTATTATTTAACAAATTTATACAATATTCGATTTCTTCGCATGTTATCTCGGCATTAAGTAAGTCGTAGTTGGCTGTGATTCATCACTAGCGAAATCAAAGACAGTGTTGTCGCCATTTACTAACGTACTTACTTAATCCTCTTTGTGCCTTTTGGCGCATAAGGCCTCCACCAAAGCTCGCCAATGCACCCGGTACTTTGTCAATGTCCCCACCTGGCCCCAGCTCCAATTTTTCTTTCTCATCTCCTTTTTAACTGACTTTTCTGTCGGTGCATAGCAAACTACAGTTGTGAGTTTAGCGTATACATAGTTGAATATTGCTGACATGAGTCTTTCGTTGATAGGCTTCCACTCAATCAGGCTTTTATGTGCTTCTTGGTACATAATCAGTGCTACTCCTTGATCATGCTGGTCATCTGATCTTCATGAGAAAGCTATGGTTTGTTCTGGTGCAAGCTGTCTTTCCAGTACCTGTCCATCTCGCCTCACTTACTCCTAACAAGCTGATTCATTAACTCACCATCTCCTTCACCAATTGGGCTAGCTTTCTGGTCTGGTAGTGTTCTAACATTCCAGCAGCCCACCCGCCGTGATGACTTTGGTCCAAGTATAACTGCTATCGGATGATTAGCCGTCCTAGATCCAGTTTCCTGGCGTGCTTCCATCCTTGTTCCAGTATTGTAGCTTTCTTTGGTGTTGGTTTCTGTAGCGTGTTCGTTTTAAATGTTGCTGTTGTTCTGGCCCTGCGCACAACCCACCTCCTTTCTCAGCCGGGATTGGGACCAGCCGAGTTTTCGTCGCCATTTACAGTTTTAAAATGCTCTTCCAGAAACGCAATACTTGTGCTTTTTAGATTAAGACGATGCATTTCAGATTTCTTAGTCTTATATAAATATTTGGCACGGTGAAAACATATTAATGTTTTGGTAACAGTCACAATATTCATGTTATGATAATTTGGAAATAAGAGCAGCATAAAGTAACGGGATTGTGTACATCTGAAAGTAATGAACATAAATCTAAAATGTATATATTGATTATAGTAAATTATACTTAAATAACGTGGGAGAACTGACAAAATAGTCTGTGCTGCTTGATTTTACCAGTGAATCTACCCATACGGTCATCTTTTGTTTTGTCATTTTAAATCGAGGCAGACGTCTTTATTTTATGTTGATAAAAAAATATTGGGTAAATAACTAATTTATAACAATTCTGAATGTTTGTTATAAAATGATAATTAGTTTATAAGTATAAGTCGTAGAGATGGTGTCTTATCTTAATTATCTGAATATACGATTGTCACAATTAACTTCTCTTTCACACTTGTGGTCGGTATATTTAACGGGTATTATCTGTGTGTAAGAGGTGTGGAATGTATTATATACCACATACTTTAATAAATTGCCAATCAGTATTCAATTAAAGTTAATTGGTATGTTAGTTTAAAAGTTTTACTTAAATGATAGTCACAACACGTGTCGAAGGTGTTGTATACTGCGCACATTAATTACGTCCGTTTAGATATGATATGTCATTTACGTTATTAAATATAACTCGTCACTCATTTTTGTTCTTTATCGTCAAAAGAAAAAACGTACATATAGCTTGCAATGAGTATGCGTTGCATCCTTTTTTTACTGTTATTTAAGTCATTCATCGTCGTTCTATTTTTGAAAAGTTGGAGTTAAATTCTGTTTGATTATGTAACATTCATTGAATTCATCGTCTTATGTAGATCAAATTAAAAAAAAATATTGTACAGATTTCTTTGTTTTACATCGGGGAAGTTTTGACCAACTTTAAAACTGACTTTGGGTTATTCTGGTTCCCGTCGTACTAATACTTGAGTACTTCAGGCAACCGTGGAAAATGGCAGCGCACTACGTATGTATTAATTATCGTACAAATAAATACTCAAGTGTCAGGGGCAGGTAATCCATAATAATTTTGGGTTCGTTTTGACTAAAATGAGGCCGTTTTTAACCTGGAGACGTTTTGACTAGCTACCGAAATCTTCCATCGGTGTGGGCTTCTTATAGACGAGTAAAATGTTATAGACGAGTAAATTGTTGTGACACAAAATCAATATGTACCATATTAATGCATACACAAATCAACTCGATTAATAGTTCTTTGCTCTTTATTCAGTTGCTAACATAATGTTTTCATGTCCATATAATTCTTTAAATCAGTCGTTAATGCAATATTTCCAAGTCCATGTAATTCTCCAAGTAACTTATAACGTTTCCAAGACATGACAAAATCCGCCAAAATCCATCCAGACAGGACCCCACCCCACTTGGGGCCCTGATGATGAAGCTCTAGCGTCTCTCCTATGTGTCCAATGTAGCATTGCATATACATGTATCGTTACATAAACATTTCAACTTGATGGATCAGACTACCATGTTGAACTTGCTTTATACTGGCGTACGTATTTACCATCTGGCAAGTGCACATACACGAAAAAAGCGTACATCTACTGTCAACAAACTAATTAGTCTCCAGCCACACTGACGTTAACACAGGGCATGCATTATTGCGAACAAGATCTAAACATCAATTACGAGACACACCTCATTTTCATAAAAAAGATTATATATTTTATTATTTAAAATCTTTAGAACGATCCAATTCTGAATTATAATGTATCTAACAATATCATGTGTCAAAATATATATTCCCAAAACTTGTATAATGAGATTCTGACGAAGGTTTTACTGAAATAAATAAGTGCGGCTAATGGTATACAACGAAAATGTCAATCACTATGAACTGGAACTACATATCAGGTGAAATGACGTTGATCGATTGTCCATGTTACACTACAGGCGTTGTTTAACCAATGACCTCCTGCGCTGCCCATTCGACGTAGAATGTGTTTCCCGGGTTAGATTGGTTCTTGTTGCCGTCAAGTAGATTTTCCGTGATTTAGTTTTCCGTCTATGTTGATTCTTGCATGATGTCTTCCACTACCGCCGTGAAGAAGATTAGCCGATTGTCAACTCGTCCGAGGCGATTCGCATATGTTTGGCGATTCAGATCTTATTTCCGATGTTTATATTGCTTCGTCGATTGTCGTTTGTGTTTCAATCATCGTTGTTGTTGTTTGCGTTGTTAATTGTACTTTTGTTGTTGGTTCGAGCGTCTTCATTTTTTCTCGGAACATTGAGATCTTCTATTGGTCATAATGCTTACAAGGTATTAACAATAGCAGTTTTATTCTTGATGTCTAAAGTGCCAGATTTATAAGGTTGAAATCCGGATGCTTTATATAAGCACGTCATAACGATGAACCACAGCATCTACTCCATAGTGTTTAACATCATAACTATCTTGTCTAGTGTTGCTTCACTTTTTGTCCTTCAAGGATTCTCAGGCGCTGATTTTTCTTCTTGCAATAAAGATCCATGTGTTTCGCTTTGAGAGCAAAACAAAATGATGTCCCTTATGCATTTTATGTTGATTATGTACCGTCTTCAATTCGTTGTGGAAGTCATTGTTTCTCGATGTCGATCTCCAAAGGCGTAATCTTGAAATCTCGATCTTTTATTTGCGTTATGGTTATACAAGCATAAGTTGTTCAAAATCATGGCAATTATTTATAAATATCCCCTTAGTTATTGTTAAATATCGTCATGACAACTTACTGTGATACCTTATTCAAAAATAAATTTTTACTATGAAAAATATCAGTCAATTCCTCAAAACATACTTCGAATAAGTACATGACAGTTTGACATCTGACATGTCATTTACTTAATGTGACCTGCGTACCGCCTAAGGCGTCATATAATTACAATTTTGACTATTTGGTATTTTGTTCGTACTTTTTATGTGTATTGACTAGTGAAATCTATAACCAAGTACTTTTACTTTAAAGAGACTTATAAAGGGACAGTCACATTTTTGTACATTAATAAAATCGTATCATAATTTGTATGCCATCCTATCGGCATATCTCAAGTGAAGGTCTTGTTCTCTAAATAAACTATTCACCTAAATCTTATGCAATAGCATCTTTCACCATGCGTAATATGCAATTGATAGGGTATATTCTGTTAAGCTTAACACTTTTATGGACATAATTAATCTCTATGTAACCTTAAGTGACGGTTTGCCGATTAACCACAGATTCGTGCATCCATTTAACTGTAAGGTACATTTAAAACAGACATGCAATGCGCACATATCGTTAGATTTTTAACTGCGCTACATGCAACAGAAACACATTAAATTCTGACTTCAAAATTACTCAAGACCTTCAATATTACCGATACCCTACATACATTTGCAATTATAACACAATGAGGTACATATAACACAATGAGGTACAAGATAAGTATTGATGCAAATAATCAAAGGGCGTCGAGGATTTCAGTGTAAAAGGCACTCAATTAAGTTACATGGAACGATTTTTTTTCTACTGTAAATATTAATATATTGGCCGATTATTTTAAACAAAATAGAAAAAGATACTGGTATAACCATTATCTATGATGTTGTGTTATAACCCCCAAATAACCATTATCTATGATTTTGTGTTGTAACCCCCAAATATTTCATAGTTCATTTTATTTACATTGGTTTCCGTTTTTTACTGGCATCCGTGTGCAGTTTTCATTAATGGCACAGAACTGTGTAGGTTTTAAAAAATCTGCTTCATCTTGTAAGCGTAATTTCATATTTTTCTCAACTTCAAGGGGAGATGATTCTGAACTTATTCTCACATTGTTCATTTACGATAGGGATTGAGTACTCATTGATATGAAAACAATGTAAAAGTTTTTAAAATGTGTTTACGACCCCCCCCCCCACCCTCTCACACATATATTTCATGGGCATAATAAAAACAAAAAAATGGTTACTATAAAACAGCATATTTATTTAAACTAAAATGTCTACATCAAAACAAAAAGTTAACATACAACACAAATAAAATAATTTGATTCTAATGGGGCTCGAACCTTGGGCCTCTCACGTGTGAAGCGAGCGTGTAAGCACTACACTACGGAACCGCTTGAAAAATCACCTTCTAACTAAGATATTAATAAGTGACTGTAGTGTAACGGTTATCAATAAAGCAATAAACCGTGTAATTGCTGTCTTCTTGTAAAATTGAAGAAAATACGCGTTTACCAAAACTCGAACAGCAAATGTCTGCGCTATTGTTTGAAAAACCACAAAATAAATATAGTTTGATTATGTTTTGTTTTTATACAAAACCATAAAGTTTCACCGGTTCGCGTATTCCTGTGATCTGTTATTATTGCCCAGTCCCTGTGATCAGTTATTAATTAAAAGAATTAGCTTTGCTTTATTGGCAATAAATGTTGTAGTTAATGTAATAGGCACAAATGCAGTACTTATTTACACTAATTTACACAAAAAATCACAACCATGCAAGATGTTCTGACAACAAAAATATATACATTGATCCGTAAAATAACTTCTCCTCCCATAAGCGAAAAAAAACGTATTTCATACGAGTCGCCGCACTTCAGTGCGACTCCAATAAACATTTTTACATTTATTTTGTTTCGTACACTGCAGTAATTTACAACCTTTACACGTTTTGCCGGTACACGTTAAATACCTTAATTGCGTAGTAGTGACGTCACGCGCACCTGCGTGTTTACACCCGGACTTCATTGGTAGGCAAAAGAAAGACAAAATCAATGGGGAGAAATAGAGCGTGATCGTTTTTATTTCAACGATTATATTTAGATGTTATTTTTCAAAATGCCAACAAGTTGTTCTACTTTACTGAAACAGATAAGAAATTGAAAACAAACAATAAATAGATCAATTCCAAATATACAACATATATAAAAATACCATACTGGTATTTGTCTAGGAAAACTAACACGTTGACACATTAAAAAACATTTAATTACATTAAATGCAATATTCATCATTTGATTGTTTGCATCAATCTAAAAATCGCGTTAGCCTTTGCATTCCGGTGTTTAATTGCCCTTTAGTTCTTTAATCTCGTTTTGGTCAGATATTATCCAGACTTAACTAACAACATGGTTTCATAAACCTCACTGGCAGGCAGATGACAGTCTGGTCATTAAACACAATTGATGATGCCACCGTGTCTTCTCTTTTCGGTAGTATTAAGCAGTCATTTGGTTGAATAATTTAGCGCCGACATACTTAACATTTGCGTACATAAGGTATGTTACATATTGTACAAATTAAAAGTCATGTCCAATATAGATTATCAGAAATTGTACACCGTAAAGATAATAGCCCATTTAATTTATAAAAAAAGTATTTAATAATTATTAAATTTACGTAAAAACATTTAACGTATTTAGCGGGTATCTGTTAATTAAAACTACGTCATTCCGTATGAAGATTTAATGTTACGACAACGCACAAACGACATCATAAAAACAAGAAATTACGTTTGACACCAACGGGGGTAAATAATGTTTTCAAAAAAATAATATATGTATATATGTTGATTTTGAGTATTTATGCAATTTTTAATTACATATATATTTAAATTACATGTAAATACCGACATGTACTTCGCTTTTAATAGGGCTTTGTAGTACGTTTATTTTCAATGCACCCTTTCACTTTCTATCACTTATTTTTTTATCACACTATCGTACTCATGTCATTGATACCAATAATTTTATAATTTGATGTGTTATTATTGTAATTTATTGAACCTTTTCTTCAAAAATGTATACGGCTAATGCAAAGAGCTCTGTGTTGTGTCAACTTGTCGGTCTTTAGGTCTTCAGATTATGATAACCTTCACTTCGATGCCAATGACGCTGGGTTTTTTTAAGATGCAAATACATGTATTAATAGATTCGTTTGGCACCAAATACTTTATTTTTGAAATATTATTTAGGTGTTGTTTTTGTCAGAGTTTCTTTTCGATTTATTTATTGTGTCATTATCAATATGTTTTGCCTTACTGTAACTCATGCTTTTGCCTACCAGTGCATTGCGCATGCGCGAAAATCCTGAATCAAAACAATAACAATTAACTGGTCTATTTCATTGCTTTTTGAAGACAACACTCACATGACCGTATATGTTCGCTATTATATATGCTTATTCGAACACGCGGGTGCAATATCGTCAGTTAAACGCAATAAGGGCTCAACAACTTTCTTGGTCAAATTTCATATTTTTGCGGGTTTTGAATGCTAATGATATTATCTTTATGATAAAAAATATTAAGATTGAGTTCCCATTTTTTGATGATTTTTTTTAACTCTCATGAGATGTACTATTCCAGAAATTCCAGTACTTAACTGCCAAAATGACTCAACAACAAAAGTGTACTGCCAAAAGGGCAACACACCGTGTGAATAAGCCCTTCACAGTTTTCTCAAATAAACGAGTACATGTATATAGAAAAACCATTAGATGCACATTGTAGTATCTATGTGTTTATTATCACATCAATGAGTTATATATTCACCCAGCAGCTTTATAGTAAATTTATAGGATGAAAAATCTTTCCACAAAACTTTGTGTTTTCGAATAGTTATGTTAATGGAAATTAAATGGCTATTTTCCTTTTTTGTTTAATTTTGCTGAAATGTGATGATAATTTTTAAAGTAAAAAAACTAATCTAATTGCGTAACATAATTAATTTTAATACAATTAAGCATGAACTGAGTTTAGCTTTTGAGCCTTTTTGGCGGAAAAGCCCTATTGATTGCTAAGAAATTATTATTTTTTTGTTACCCTTTTAACACAAAGGTCCTGATTTTCGGATTCATACACATATTAGTAACTTCATTATTTTTATTGATGCATAGCATGATGCTATCAATTTAAATAAGTTAAAAATACTTTTAATTTGTTAATAAGGCATTTTTGGCTTATTAACAAAATGGCAAATCTGACAATCAATTTTAATTGGTATGTACTTAGAATTTCAATTGAATGACCCAAAGCAGAAAGCTAAATGCCATTTCCAGCATCATCTGAAAGTATCAGTGACTGGTCATGATTAAAAATAAAAATAAAATATGTACAAACAAGGAACCTTTGAAGAGAAAAGTACAATGCTAAAAGAAAAACGCATAAAAGTAGAACAGAATAACATTCGTAGAAGATCCAGATGATTAGCAACAGGCAATATTTAATATTATGATGTAAACAACATTGATAGACACGGAGATTTTATGTGTTAACATATTGATGAACGTCCTAGTAGCAAACGATTAAAACATCATGATGGCTTTGTCAAGGTTAATAACAAGAGAAAAACACAGCAACAAAAATGGATATTCCAGTAAGCAAACGTTTTTGTCAAACATGTAATCAACACTATGAAAAGAAAAGAACTGCTAAAGATGAAGAAAAAAATCAGAGCTCACATTTAGATAAAAGAAAGATCAAGGACACAAACATATAAACCCAAGCAATTTGCAAATTGATCTCTTGGTTATTTAACATGCTCGGTGTAGTGCATTGGGTTTCATACCAGCCTATCTTAACTTCGGTGAGACAAATTATAAACATTTCTGAAATTTTCAGTGCCTCGGTAATAAATAGAACCGTGTACCTCTTGATTGGTAGACCATAGCGTTACCTTGTTGATTAACACACCATATCAGACATAATGGTCAGAAAAAATAAGAAACATGTTATGGAATTAAAGGTATATTTTGGATAAAATATATGGGCAATGAGAATCTTATTAAATTAGGACAATGTAACTATCATGCCACTCATATGTCTCAATTTCTGGTTTTGGTGCCGCAATAAGGCACATATTCCGTCAGCAAAAAGTAAATAGTTTTCCCGTACATCAGATACAAAATTCATTAATTAGTTAATGGAAGGAAATACCCTAGACAAAGAATGGTCAAGAGCTGTGTTTGTGAAACACAATGCCCCCTACTGCGCTTTGAAGCCGCACGGCAGCTATTTTAGAAACAAGGTTATATTTTGAATGTAAAGGTCACAGTGACCTTGAACTTTGACCTAGTGACCTCAAACCATGTTTGATCTCAAAGATCATGTGAAGTTTAAAGACATCCATCTATTACCTAGAAAGTAACTTGGGATGACACCCATATCTCACACAAAGAAGAAAGACTTAATTGATCTTGATGATTCTTTGGTTAATCAAGCCATATAGAGAGCATTTTACAAATCTCAACCTACAAGTGAGTCCGCCAAAGACCATTTCACGCTAGTAGTCGTGAATGATTGCAAGAACGATAGTGTCATTGCTTATTAAAAATGAAATTATCATAGCGTTGCACATACATAAGCTTACCAAAGATTATGCAAAACAATTAAAAAAATTGCTTACCAAGATGGCCAATCGATAATATAAACATTTAACAGCCTAAATACAGTTAAAACGTTTAGTTTCTTCTAGTTCTTGATCCGATGAGCCCTTTTGTCTTACACCTTACTAATATACATATATGTGCAAAAAATCAAATCATTATCTTTGAATCTGGATTTTTGGTCTGCATCTTAACTCAGTGTGGCCATACCACGTGGTTTGTGACGTCATTTTTGCTAGCACGCTAAGTAGAAATTTGTCAACATTGGCCCCGCTTAGAAATTTCAAATCCACGTAAGTATCTTATTATTTACTCTTTTTTGACGAAATAAAGCGCAGGCTAAGGGAAAAGTTGAGCACTATTCCCGGTTATATAAATATTTGTCACCAGATGAGTAGTTTAGTCTATCATTCGAGGCAAATTCCTAGTTTTTACGTTACAATGCACGCAAGCACGACAAGCACATTTGAAATCGTCCAAAATATCTGTTTTATATTCCTTTTTGCAGTGAACCAATATGTGCGGACGTGATCAATTCCATATAAAATGTGTTTTGTCCGAAAAAATTACCTGAAAACACCACTTAATGACATTTCTAATCAACACTTTGTCTAACACGACAAGCAACGAAATTCAAAGCAAGCACGGCAAGTCGATATTCGGCTAGAACGACTAGTTGTTATTAGTATAAAATTGGTAACTTCTATGTTGTCAAACAATATCCTTCAATTATTTTAAATGTGTGTGTCCCTTTAATAGTTCGTGTCTATTTACTGTCTTCGTGTGTTTCTGTGCCCTGTCCTGTGTGCGTTCAGCCGTGTACAATGTATAAAAAGTAAAGTTTTAAGATCTTTAAACAGAACAGATGAACATAATCTGCACTTATAAGAAACTTCTGAATCGAAATTCAGACATAATGTTACCATAAATAAGACTCTTCGTCCGTGAGGGTGAAGGGGCAGTAATTTAATACTTATATTACCGAGAACAGTTTTTGTTAAAACTAATAAACAAGTATGCATTCATATGGAACATAGTTGTGCGAACATAATTATATATGTTTATAGTTATAGTCACTTAATGACTATATACTACACTGCCTTTATGCGATCCCCATTCGTAATAATGATTTAAACAAGATAAGATGAGTTTATAACAGTTTTACCTTTCTATGAAAATTTGACTGAAAACTAGATAGAGTATGGTTTAATTTTTACCCATACACACTCTTGAAAACTTAAAAAAATGCATCAAAACAAATTTTTTGCGGTAAAGCGCAAACAGTACTTGTGATGTTCCAAGTTGAATTCGCCTTGCAAAAAATAGTTCCGTCTATTTTTTTCCAATCTATCGAGTAGTTTTTATTCAATTTCAAAGTTTGGGGCATACGTGTCGTGTGGACACATATCTTGTTTGTGATGTAAATAAAAAAGATAAATCATAAAATAAACAACAGAAAAAAATCAAGTTTATATTTGAACTATGATATTAACTTTATTGTTTTGTTTTCTAACAATATTTATCTTTCATTTGTAGGAATTATGAGACCAAAAGCGACACTAAAACTCTTTTCAGAGCTAACGCTTTATGACCGGCGAGGAAAGGGCAAGGTCACCAGCAGAGAATTCGGCCAGTACATCGATACCACAATCGAAAAACTCCACATGCGTCTTGACCCTGAAAGGTATTTGTGACGGCATTTTTATGTGAAATGTTATTAAAATGAGAAAATATACATATATGTTTACAGGTAATTCATTAGAAATTAAAACTATTAAAAATGTTATCATTCCATTTTCATATAGTCACTCGCGGATAACAAGCTTATAAGTCGTGTTTATTTCATATTATGCCGTAAATTGGCCTCCGATGCATTTAGATTCCAACCAAAACTATTGTTAAACTTTCAGGCACTTCTTCTATACAACCTCGAAAAAGAGTGTGTACAAACTCGTTGGTCAATATAACGTCGATGGCAAAGGTGAAGATGAACCAAACATCAAGAGCTCTTCCGATATTCGGTAATTTTGTTTGTCCGTAAAGCTTATTTAGTCGTGCACAAACTGTTATTATGGAAATACATGTAATATGTCCATTCGGAATATTTTAAGTAAAATTTTGAAGAAAAAACACATGTTATTTCAACTGTAGTAATGTATTTATTTGTATTTATTTCAATATTAGTGACCACGAGTTTGACAACCCGAGGAGACTGCGTGTGAAACCGAAGGCAAAGGAGGCCAAAATGGACTCGAGTCGAAATGCCGTTGCCAGGGGAACTTTAGGTGTACGGTGGGACTGTGCGAGGAGAAACGAAAGCAAGTTATTGCCTACGTACAGACTTGGACTAGACATGAAATAAATTTGATAAGAAACCGCCTTTCCGAAGAATTCCGTGTTTTAGTAGCTTGACTTGAGCGAGATATATATAATTATTCATGTGCATAGTGTGTTATTCTTTTCCCGTATTTAAGTTAATTGTGTCGTGTTTTGAGAAAATTGGGCATAATGCTTGTGTGCAAATTTGTCATCCCAGATTAGCCTGTGCAGTGCGCACAGACTAATCAGGGACGACATTTTCCGCTTTTATGGAATTTTTCGTTTAAATAGTGTCTCTTCTTAGCGAAAATCTGGTTTAGGCGGAAAGTGTCGTCCCTGATTAGCCTGTGCTGACTGCACAGGCAAATCTGGGACGACACTTTACGCGGAAAATTGTTTATTGTCGCCTTTGTGAATCCGATCATAATTAATTGAAGCTTTGAACAGCATTGATTCAAACGTTGTTTTAATAACTCTATTTTTGTCCAAAACTGTACAATATTTAAACTGCCCTAATGTAATACTCCATTTTATATTTCGGCATTAAGCATTGTGTGTCACCAAAGACCTATAGATGTTATCTATAGGTCTTTGGTGTCACATAGATAATTGAGAAATTTTTGATAAAAGCAAAGTATAATATTACACAAATGCTCAGTTGTCTTTGCTTTTTACGTTTGATTTGCTCCATGCAGTTAACGAACAACGAAGAGTGTTCAAGATTTTGTTTCAGAAATTAACACAACGCAGTTTATGTTTGATTAATAATTTTAATTAATGAAACAATGTTAAATGGCATCATTGAATCACATGTAAATCACAATCTAAATCACAATTGCTATAATATAACAGTAGCGTTAACAAAATAATAAAATACAATACAAAGAAAAGAAACGCAACAAGTTAACATCGTGGTAAAAACACTTACGATTCAAATGTTAATTATGCTTGAGATCTGATTATAAAGCATTAATCACAATTATAAAATTACATTTTAATCACAATACAAATCACAACTGCTATAATATAACAGTAGCATTAACAAAACATAAAAAAAACAATAAAAAGTTAAAAAAACGCAACAAGTAAACATCGTGGTATAAACAGATACGGTTCAAATGTTAATTATACTTGAGATCTATTGATTATGCTTTTATCGCAACAATTCAATCACGGATAAATAAAAAATAAATCACGGGTAAATCACAAATAAATCACAAACAGGTAAAACCACTGTATAGACGTCATTTGTGCTTTTGCCCATAGTGCCTATACAGTGAACTTATGTGTTTATAGGCGGCTTTGCACACATGGCAAACGTGTGTTTTTTCCTCGCTGTGTGTTTTGAGATGTTATCGGAGATGAGCCCGTGTTGTGGCCTTGTGGTTGCATATCTCGCACTCGATCTCTCGAGTGCGCTGTTCCCGGGCCGAGTGGGCATCTAAATCTACTTTCGTTGCGAATTCTTTTCCACAATAAAGGCAAAGATAGTTTTTCCGTCACCGTGTACATTGCACCTTTAAGCATTAATAAGCATAATAAGCATATGTATCCTACACGTACACACTTTGCTACTAATTTACAATAATTAACTAGTTAATGATTTGGGAAAGGTGTATCTTAAACATCTATAACGCGTTTTGGTGAAGACTGTTTATCACAGCTTTCTAAAGATAATGTTTATGTAGTGAAACTGCAATGTACCTAATTCGAAATGTTTAGAATCGCAAGTAAAATAAGACAGCCGACTGTGATTTTTCAACTGACTAAAAGCGCTATATGATAATAACCTGTGTCTTTGTAATTGTCGTCTTGATGAAAACCCAACGCCGCAACAGTTAAAGGGTAACATCTCAGCGTGTGTTCTTTCATGGTAAACCTGTGCTTGTACCCTCTGGCGCATGTGGCACAAATATATCGCTCTTCGGTCGTCATCATGTGTATCTAAAAACATCAAATATGTTAAATGAAATAAATTACTGTATTATGCATTTGTTATTATGTATTCACCGTGCTGTCACCATTAGAGTATTATAATCATATGATGTATTTGTCATGTGTGTTACCGTTTCAAATATTTCATCTACTTAGCCATAAATAATCACAAGACAACGGCGCATTACTAAATCTACATTTTACAATTTAAAACATTGTTAACAACAGCATAGTTTAATCCTTGCAATGGCCTTAACAGTTGGAAAGAACATGGACATAACCTACAGTATGATTAATCGAAAGCCAAGCTAACTGCAACTCAGATCGATATATCACTTGTTATTAATCTATGTGTGCATTGAGTATTGCTTTATCAAAACGTACATCACTATGCTACTTATCAAATATTACTTATTATTATTATACCGGATTTATCTAAGCCTACCAAAAATACAAGTGCTAATATACGTCAGCATCTGTCACTTAAGGATAAAACGATCAAAGGAACATGTGTTGATATGTTGCGTCAAATGTTGCATTTTATATCAGTTCAGTTTATATCAGTTATATATATCATTTATATATAAGTTCGGCTTATTGTCGACCTGAAATGGCCCACAAGTCGGCCGGGGGTGACTAGAAGCCTATTCATGTCACCGTTGGGTGACTTCAAGCCGACGCTAGTCATCATCGGGTGACTATAATCGGCTTCTAGTCACCCCCGGAAGCATCAGTTCGTTTCAACGATAGTTGAGTTATTGTGGACTGTTCATCGAAATCAAAAGATTAAATTGAAACCTGACTCCAGAAGGGTGTGTCAGACATTCGCCACATTTAGTTGGAACTTTTTTCAGACATATAGTATCTCTGTTACATTCCGAGGATTGTTCTCAAATTGTTTTCAAATTTGTTTATAGCACTTGTGCAAGACAGCATCGCAGTTATTGTCCGACATTATATTTTTGTGTTTACTGTGCCGGATCAAGAAAATGTTTTGAAATTCTAATTAAATTTGTGTGTATTACCTCAACAATAACATCGCTTCAGAAACATAATTAATAACAACTGGACGTTCTAGCCGAAACAGGCACAGAAACATAAGAAGACAGTAAATAGACACGAACTATTAAAGGGACACACACATTTAAAATAATTGAAGGATATTGTTTGACAACATAGAAGTTACCAATTTTATACTAATAACAACTAGTCATTCTAGCCGAATATCGACTTGCCGTGCTTGCCTTGAATTTCGTTGCTTGTCGTGTTAGCCAAAGTGTTGATGTACATTAGAAATGTCATTAA
Source organism: Dreissena polymorpha (assembly GCF_020536995.1). Lineage (NCBI taxonomy): Eukaryota > Metazoa > Mollusca > Bivalvia > Myida > Dreissenidae > Dreissena > Dreissena polymorpha. Next base: position 102,751,977 of record NC_068363.1, read on the forward strand.
GTGGTGTTTTCGGGTAATTTTTTCGGACAAAACACATTTTATATGGAATTAATCACGCCCGCACATATTGGTTCACTGCAAAAAGGAATATAAAACAGATATTTTTGGACGATTTCAAATGTGCTTGTCGTGCTTGCGTGCATTGTAACGTAAAAACTAGGAATTTGCCTCGAATGATAGACTAAACTACTCATCAGGTGACAAATATTTATATAACCGGGAATAGTGCTCAACTTTTCCCTTAGCCTGCGCTTTATTTCGTCAAAAAAGAGTAAATAATAAGATACTTACGTGGATTTGAAATTTCTAAGCGGGGCCAATGTTGACAAATTTCTTCTTAGCGTGCTAGCAAAAATGACGTCACAAACCACGTGGTATGGCCACACTGTAACTTTAGAATTTTTTTTCTATAAACTTGAAAAAATAATAATTGATGAGCCCTTTTGCCATTTAACAGACGATATGTATTTGCACTTTCTTTTATCTACAAAGAGTTTTCATTAAGAATGTCTCTGGTTGTTCTGGCATTTAAATTCTGAATTTGCGAAATCATTATCGATCCATTATTTTCATTCTTGACGAAGCGTACTGTCAACAGTAATAGCGTTTCAACCCCTATTTGATCCATAGTCGTGACTGCGAAGAATTAAAATAGTACTGTTGATAATGCGCGATTTTCGAGCCACGTTATCCAAAGTGAAACGTATAACCAGCCGGTATGAAATTTCAAAATAAATAATATTTCTGACCTTTGAACTTAACTTATCCTTGGCCTTTCGCATAGTCACATATTTCTCGGGCCTGACACGGTGTGTCATATTGAAAATATTTTATGGTAAGTTATTTAAACTACGCCTACTAATGACAGAGGCAAGCTCCAAACAAGCACAGACCGGACGGACCATCGGATGGACGCACGCACATACAAAAATCCGCTATTGCGACAACTATGTCGAACTAATCGCAAGCTGGCTCGACAAACAAAGCTTAATTTTTCTTGTAACTTGTTGGATTAACTTCCATGATTGGATTTTTTTTCAGAACCAATCAGAAGTAAATTCAGTAGCTACTGTACTATTGCTGTCTCATAATACACACGCACGTGGTCCTTTATTTATGTCAAAAGAGGACTGCATGATACAAAACAACATACAAACATAATCGAACAAGCAAATTCGTTGAATTGGCATCCCTCGCCGAATCAAAAACATCCTTTAGTTTCCATCAATTTAAGGATACAACTTTGAACTGAGCAAATCATTCTGACGAATCTTATGCAAAAACCACCAAAGATAATACACCTTTAATGTGAATTTCATTAAAAATAATTTCAGCACATGCAGACAAATGTCTACATTTCAATTAATTAAGGAGCAATTACTCTGGAGATAAACCGAACAAAACTTGCAACTGTACCAACACGAAATGATACTTAACATTCATGCATGGACCACCGGAGTATGATGATACACACACACACACATCTATATATATATTCATTCAATTCCCTACAATGGTGACTGACAAACAGCTCTTCACTGACAAAATAACTTCAATTTCAGTTTATTAAGGGGGCATAACTCTGGAACTTCCATGGCTGTCCAAACTGAATTTGCGCATGCATCACTGCAATATATTGATTCATATTTATTTGAAGTTGAATATAATTATATGCAATAGTAATTGAAAAATGGCGCTGGACAGAAAAAAATCCCCTATTTCAGTCAATTAGGAGGGCATAACTCCGGGGCTACTACGGCTATCCAAATATAATTTACGCGTGCACCACCACAGAATGACAAATACGTTAATTTGTATCATTTTATAATAACAATGACACTAAGTGTGACAGTAGCTTTTTTCCATGGACTGTGAAGTTGTTCATACTAGTGACATCATATGAAATTATTGTATATACAACAATTGACCATTTATCTACAACTATATAATCTTAAAATTCCCAGAACTTTAATCTAGAAGTTAACCATCCATGTTATGTAATTTTTTTCTTTGTAGTGCATTGCAAAATTTCACATTTTCTGCCAGTTAACCTTTTTACTTCAAGTGGTACATTTTAATTTCGACAGCCATTTGTTCTAATTTAATTCCGGAAAATTTCCTTTCATATTCACCTTGAGAGTTCATATTCGATACTTTGTTGTTGAATCAAGATTTATCATATTACGGTAAACCCATTTTTTTTAAACTTCGTACTCTTTATCGTTTTTCTAAATAAGTGACCATTTTTGTTATGACATTTATTAAATGACGTTATGTATCGACCCAGTGTTTTCGTAATTCTATTTTGTCAGACGTGGCCAGCTATGTGTGTTTGTCGGTGCCCGGAATACTGGTCATGAATGACCATAACTTGGCAACTGACCAGTTTTGGGCATCGTTGCATTCAACAATAAGTCAAACAGGAGTCAGTTGAGTTTTAGTCAAGATCAAGTAAAAAGCAGACGTATTTTTTATTGATATAAAAATCGCATTTGTTATCCCACCAATTTCATAGTAAATAATCATGTTTTATAAACATTGTATTAATTATACAAACTCTAATTTGTGAAGCTTTTAGAACACTTTCCTTGTATTATTCATATAAATTATGAACGAATACGTTACTGACAATCGATTGGTAATTGTTGGCTCGAGTACTTAAAATGTACACCGAGTTCGGAAAATATACTAAAACGTACCCGGCAAATATAAGACTGTGCCCGAGTTTTATTCCCGCCCGAAAATCCGATGTCGTAAACGCGCTACAAAATACGAATATAATACCCTTGGAACAAAAGATGCCCCAACATTCTTTTTTGAGTATGAGGTAGGATATATAGAGTCCATTTTACAAAGTATTAGCATAAATATGAACAGAATTAATTTGAAAGAAAAGTCGACAACGATCAATTTAGCGTTAGAATTACCGTGAACGTTTAATTAGAATTTCCATACCCAGGGTACATTTAAGTATTAACCGAACAGACAATGGCCCATCTCGTCCAACTCCACGGTAAGGCAATGACTTCCGTTGGTCAATGGGCGTCTGCTTACATTTGATCTCCTTCAGAAATAATGATAGACCGAACATCACACGCTATATCAGGCCTAAGCATTATACTGAACTCAACCAACTTTTAACGTTAAAGACAACGATATGGTTTACTTTGTGATACAAAACACAATGAAAACTGTGAAGAACCTTTTAAATACATTGACATGCAGGTAAGGCAATGCATGCCGCTGGTCAGTCGGCGGCTGCTTACATGTTGATGTCCTACTAAAATAATGATCCCGATATTAATTAAGAATATAGCACTCTACCGACTGATTTTAACAATGTTATACCATAAGATTTTTTTTATATTACGTATTATGCTGAAAAGGTTAAATGATAGAAAAGCTATAACGATGAATTTCAGATAAAAGGCTATGCAAATGTTAACTGAGGTGAAAGGCTGTTCGGTCATTGCAGGGGTTGGTACACTCGCTTCTCATCTTGGTGACCCGATATTAATCCCCGATTCCTTATTTCAATGAGATTAGTTAGTGGTCACTCTACCGGATAGGTGGGGTTTCCTCCGGGTTCACCGGCTTCCCTCTGCAACACTAGACAAAAATTAAAAATATTTTTCAGTAAAAACAAATAGCTGAAAATTGCAGGCGATAATACAAAATTCGTCAAAACGTTCGTGAATATAATATGAAATAAGGGAGGGGTGCTTTGACCATTGATCAATTGTTTGTATAGGTTACTCACACCGGGTCCTCATATAATGCACATATAATGTATGCGGAAGGACCTAATATACTTCGAAATACACACACGCGCACGCACACACGCACACGCGCACACACACTCTCTTGAGTAAATTAACTATTCCTGCTGTAATATTGCATGTAAATGTTTAATTTTTCATGTCGAATTTATTCAATACCAACCATGTTATCAGTCTTTAGATATAAGAATCTTGAAACTCATGAACAATTTTGGAAAGTACCCCTCGTTTATATCCGAAAGCAATTGATTTCCGGAAATGCATCATGTTCAAATAAATGCATAAAAAACAAGACTATTGTCAAGTATAAAAAGTCCCCTACCGGTGAAACTCCACCATTTTCAGCAATATTTCTAGTCTACTTGTTGCCATAGCAACCAGAATTCTTGACGTAGGAACAAGATGAATGACGTGCATAATCTCTATATTGCCATCTATCCATGTTTCAAGTTTCATGAACAAATATGAAGAACTTTTAAAGTTATCGCAGGATCCAGAAAATTGTGACGGACTGACGCACAAAGCACAAACCACAAGTCCCCTCCGGCTTCAATGGTAGGGGACTAATAAAAATACACGCCCATTTTGTTTTGTGTGGGTACTTTTTTGTAAAGATTGTGACGGGTGGTGGTTGTTTCCAATCTCTTGCACGACGGTCATTCTATACATAGATGGTGACGTCACTACGTTATTGTCAGTAAGACCGGTGTGACACAATGGCACGACGGTTACATTACATTCACTTCAATCGGGAACCCACTCTGGATCCAACCGGCTTTTTATTGCATAAGATACTCTTTACGGAAAATCCGGAGATGGACGAAGTGTTACGATTGATGGACGAAGTGTTACGATTGTCGGGTGCCTCGGACGATTCCGCCATAACGGCGATCGTCGTGGAGGCATAAAAATTATGTTCAATTGTTTACATTTGTGAAGTGCGTGGAATGATTCCATCTGCGTAAATGGGCAATAAATAGTTCCAAAGAGTTGCATTAAAAGTCGCAAGTTTATGCACGATTTATCGTACATTTAAAAGTCATATTTCTTAATTTAATGCATGCGATCTTAAATATCCAATCAAATATACATTTTTTCGGTTTTACCTATTTTATAGGCAAAATGGCAAGCTGAGCATTTCGCAGAGTTGTATGTGGTCAGAATACACTAAAGAGTTTCCCTATATAATTCAATGCGAAAGCGAAAACTTTAGGCCAAAAGTTTACTATAGTCTTCAAGTTAATCATATTTCAGGGATTCAGTAGTGAACACCTAGTCATGCCCTACCATTATCTCCGAAAGATAACACCCGAATAATAGATAAAAGTGTCAAACATGCCTTCCTTTCAACTATGGTATTTTTTTTAAAGAGTACAGCCTTCATGAAACGGTTATTAAGTGTACTGGAACCTATGTGAGAGCAAGGAACGAAGTTCTGTGTGGAGATCGGGTTGTTTCGTCTAATTCCCGTTTCGTCTCACTCATCGGTGATAACAGATGTGAAGTCGTCTCGTCAAAGCGATGTTGTCTGTTCGTCCAAGTGTGAATTAGTATTGTCACTTGGTTCACACTATGGTCTTCGTTTGCAATTACTAACTAGATTAATTATAAAGACGCTATTTACTCAAAAGGACGCGTGCTTCTTCTTGTATTTGCGCGATGATTATCTGAGATATTAACTCTATGATTCTACATTCTCAAATCTTTTCTATAAAGAAGGAATGTAGTTGACAATTGTTAATAGTTTTATTTGATCGTTCGTCAAAAAGTTGTAATTCTGTTACTCTTGTATCTTCAATGCAATTGAGTAATTAAATAGTAATTAAATTGAATGCGTTTAATTCCCTTTTATTATTGTTTAATTTGAGTTACAATGCTGTGACGTTAAATTTTATTTACACTTAAATGTATTATGAATATTGCTGGGCCAAGTGTGAGGTTGAGCGCTCTATAACCAGGTTTAAACCCCCAATGCTTTGCATTGACCGTTCCAAGGCGGTGACCCCAGCTTTGTTCATATTTTGTGTTTATGTTGGTTTGTATTGTGCTGTATTGTGCTGTTTTGTACTGTTTGGGCAATCGGTCACTTGCCTTAAATAAAGGACCAACTAATTGTTTTTAATAAAAATTCAATACTGCTCCAGCAGCTGGAGTTTCACTTCTTTATATTGTGTTTGTGAGTTGTCTGGTATAACAGCCTTTTGAGTTTTTGTTAGCACTAAATTGAATTGGGGTATAAATAAAAAAAAATCTGAATAATTTACCATAATCATAACTTCTATATATATGTGCAGACGATGTACAAAACCTGTTACGAAGCAAATGCACGCTGCACATATCATGCGACGAGTGTTATTGATGGCAGCATCGTAAATGCAATACTGGTAATAGCTGATTTAAATAAATTAATAATGTACCGGTAGTGCAATTTTTTTTATGAAAAACAGTACATGATACTACATGAATGTATTCTTCTAATGTATTTTAATAATTTAATATTTGTGTACGAATTACGAATGAACAGTTTCGTTTAATTATGTGTATGTGTATCTATTTTAAAAACAAATTTATTTGTACATTTTATGTTTGCATTTATTTCGGCTGAACAGTACCGGCAAATGGTAAAGGGAGTGTTATCACTCGTCTGGAAATGCTAGTTTTGTACCACTACCAACACTGCTGGTTACTCAACAACAGTTGAAGACATGATCCAGGAATTGACAGCCCAAACTCACCTATACGATCCCTAAACACGATGTACCACGTGAGATACGAAGTTCCAGAAGCATCCACAGACAGCGAAACGGAGCATCAAAACCGAACATTCTAAACACCAAGCAACATGGACGATGTGACGTTCGACATCAGTAACAGAGAATTCAAACGTCCTCCTAAAATCTTCGAATCTTCCATACAAGACGTACCACTGGATGGAGATGTGGTGGAAGACAGACCCATAACATTCGAAGAGGTAGAAAATGTGTCGAAACGTGGTGGAAAAAAACTTAGCAGCGATGGATATACTTACACAATAAGTAAGAAAATATTGGACATGCAGTAAACGCGGTAAATCACACACCTGCTAATCACCCCGTCGATGGAGCACGGAAGAAAGTAACAATGACGCAAATAGTGAAAGCGATGTCAAGAGAAGATGTATTCAAGCCTGCAATAGCAATAGTCGAGTCCGTCATGTCTGTTGTATACAAATATCATATGTAACGATTGTTCTTTTTTATATAATAATGTAGTACTAGTAGTTGTGTGCTTGCAGTATCATGTCATGTCATTTGTTTAAATTATATATATGCTTTTGTATATTTTCTGTGTAAAGATGAAAAATAAATTCAACCTTGGAATAGTTATTTGATTTTTTATTTAAATTTATAAATCAATGCTGGAATTACGGATTGAAAACAGACGATATTGTGAACCAGATAGCAATACAAATACACACTTAGACGAACTGACCACATCGGTTTGACGAAATGACTTCACATCTGAATACCGATAAGTTAGCAAAACGGGGATTAGACGAAACCACAGTTAACCATTGTGACAATTACCAATCGACCGCTACTGACTGGCTGACTTTGCGTCACCAACTTTGCGTCACATATTATCCTTCGTCCATTTAATGATGGAAGGAAAATTGTCATATTCAGGAAGGAAAATGAATTTTCACTGCACTAAGGCTTGATTGGTCATTTTCGGCTCGGGTACTACTTACATATACCACGGGTACCCTTAAGTATATTTACATGTACCCCGGGTTCGGTTAATATTCTTAAACGTACCCAGTCGAGATTAGAATGTACCCGAGTTGTATTCCCGCCCAAAATCCGATGTCTTAAAACGCGCTACCGATTACCGTAAAAACAATATTTTCATCTTAATTTAATTAAACAAACTTTTCTTTAAAAAATGCATCATCATGCTTTTTGAGTATGAGTTTCGATAAAATTGAGGCCATTTAACATAAAATTGACATACATGTGAACGTAATTAGTTATATAAATTTTATATAATAAAAGCCGACAACGACCTATTTAGCGTTAAAATTCCCGGGTACGTTTTAGTATATTTACAGTACCCGGGTACATGTAAGTATAATTAAGAGTACCGGTGATATGTAGTAATACCCGATCCGACAATGACCAATCGAGCTGTACAAGCCTCTAATCTGGGTCCGTTTTAATAAAAAACTACAAAACACGACTGTAGTCGCGCGACTGTGCGGTCGACCGACGGTTGTCGGCCGCCAACTGACAAATTGTCGCGTTTACGAAGAAATTTGCCGCGACTGTGGTCGCATGACTGTGTGGTCAGTCGACTGCGGTCGTTGTAGTCGCTATTTTTATCACTTCCGCCATCAACATTTTTTTATTTATTGTGCGAAAACTCATATCACGGAAAGTAAATCTTAAATTTGTTAAAATAATATGATATAATTTGTTTAAACAGAATTCGCTTGCGGATTCTTCGTCAAAGGTGTGTTTGTAATAATATTCATTAAGTGTTCAAAGTTCAAATACAAAATCTGACGCAATGAAATAAATTCTACTACTATGGTTCACGCGTCTCTGGACGATGTCCTTTCGCGTGTCAAAATTGCAGAACCTCAAACATACTTGCCAACGCAGTTTCAAGATGTTGGTACTAAAGACCGTACATTTATATGAATATTCACCATATACCAATATGAATTGGTGCGCTCGACAAATCGGACGGAAGGAAGGATCGAATGAATAATGCTCGTAGATCGAGGAAAACGCGTGCAAAAACTGCATTGTGGAGTCTGAATGTCTACGAAAGTCTTTAAAACCAAATAACGGGTTTGCAATCAGCTCTGGAATTCACTAATAATTATGGACATACCGCTGAGACATTTTTGTTAAAATGTTCTTTTATATCTGGCTTCTAAATCTGCCCAATAATTATTGCACTTAAATGTTTGATACATTGCATTATCGTCTGCAAAATTCATATTAATGAGAATCTATCTAAATAAGGTTGATATTTCACTTTTATAGGATTGAACTTATGACACTTTATCTGCAATGATCGTTTTGTTAATTATTCATATTCCATTGTAAATTTCACTTCAACTTGATACACGTACTCGAATAATATGTATGGGACTCTTCTAAATAAATCTAGGTACATGGTGCCGAGAAAATTGTATTTCGGGGAGTTCGTTCCTGCATATTTTATAATACTGTCAACATATCTGAGATTTGCTTTATTGATACCATGCTGTTTTGTCTAAAGTAAACAGTATTTTTATACAGGATATATTTCACATCTGATCTGAAAAAAAACGTCATGAATTCGTATTGTCGGTACTAGGAAATAAATATTTGAAGCATCTGTCAGTATTACAAAAAAGTTTACATACACTTATCTTGTCTGTATTTAAGATATTAGTCTGGTTATTGATGGCTCGAAACTGATCTAGTAATCCGAGTGTTTTTTAGCATTATTTTTGTGATTTCATTTTATTATTGATGTCTTTATCAATATATCATTTTATTTCTTAACCTACAAAAATGACGTAATGATTCATGAGGGAAAATACCTATCCTTTATTTGTTGATATTTGTTTCTGTTTTTCCCTTTATTCGTTGTAACCACAAATTCTTTCTTCTAAAAGCCATTATTCATTATTTAATATTGATGTAGGTTATATGACTCATTCAATATTGTTATTACAAAATTAAATTGGTACTGTTTCTTATATATAAACACGAAGTAATGAAGCTATTGGTGGAGTAACATTAAAGTTGTGCACATGTAACTAAGTATCGACACCATTTTACTTTACACTTTACTGCATGTATAAATCATTTGTGCGTATGGTATAAGTATTGCCGTTTTTTATGACATGGTGTATTTTTACAATTTTAAAAGAATGCTATCAATATACATGTATGTTGTCATTCCATATAGTTCAGCATATATATGAGTCGTACTCTGTCAAAAGTGGGTTAAATGCATGTGCGTAAAGTTTCGTCCCAGATTAGCCTATGCAGTCCGCACAGGCTAAATAGGGACGATATTTTCCGATTTTATGATATTGTTCGTTTAAAGAAAGTGCCTCCTTAACAAAAGTCTATTTTAGGCACACAGTGTCGTCCCTGATAAGCCTGTGCGGACTACACAGGCTAATAGTGGACGCTAATTTACGCACATGGATTAAACCCCCTTTTTACAGAGCACGGACCATATGTAGAGTAATGCGTCAACGGGACACGTTGAATGTAAAATCAGTGCCTTCAACTGAATTCATCTCAACGTACGTGTACAATTTGCGAATTATAGACCAAGATAAGTTCCAAAGAAAGTTGCCCTTAAAGCGCAGTTTATTGAATGATATTGGTGCACATAAACCCGGGATTATTTACGCATTGCCTTCCTGTGGGACTAACCTTTAACTTTCAGTGTACAGTTTGCACTCCTCTCTTGTATTAATACTACTCTTTATTAACCGGGAGAAAAATAAATGACGCGACGTTTAGCATCATAAAACATATTTATCCCATTGTTATAAAGGTAAATCAATTAAGTGCATTTCTTCTAAACTACTGTATATGTATTACTTTCCCTTGCTCGAGACATCCGTGTATTGGATGAAAAATACGCATATTGATGATACAATATTGTATTCATTTCGGAAACGTATTCTAGATCTACAGCAAAGGTGTCTATGAGCCCCAATAGCTCTCTCCTTGGTAAGCGAAATCGACGGAAAAGTTCATCATCATTGTACATGTCTAATGGATTCAACCTATCTCTAAAAACTCGTTCTCTTCGAAAATGTCTTCGCATTCGATGAACAAGTCGCATGGAGGCCACCATGATCAAACTCGAAACTATCCGCGTTCATTTTGCACGGGTTTTGAATGCCGACAAAGCGTCAAGCGACGAGCAGTCGTGGTGTGAGGGGAAGACTGCGGTCGCTCGACAATATGTCGAACAACGCGCGGTCGATTGACGACCGTCGCTCTCCATTAAACACGGCTATTGTCGCACGACGATTATTCGCTGGTACAACCATAGTCGCCCGACCATGGTCGCTCTCATTAAACCGAACCCTGGACGACCGTTGGGGCACCACAGGTATTTTAACTCCTGGGTCCGGTTTAATAAAAAACTACAAAACACGACTGTAGTCGCGCGACTGTGCGGTCGACCGACGGTTGTCGGACGCCAACTGACAATTGTCGCGTTCACGGAGAAATTCGCCGCGACTGTGGTCGCATGACTGTGTGGTCAGTCGACTGCGGTCGTTGTAGTCGCTATTTTTAGAAAATTATCACTTCCGCCATCAACATTTTTTTATATATTGTGCGAAAACTCATATCACGAAAAGATAATCTTAAATTTGTTAAATAATATGATATTATTTGTTTAAACAGAATTCGCTTGCGGATTCTTCGTCAAAGGTGTGTTTGTAATAATATTCATTAAGTGTTCAAAGTTCAAATACAAAATCTGACGCAATGAAATAAAATCTACTTCCATGGTTCACGCGTCTCTGGACAATGTCCTTTCGCGTGTCAAAATTGCAGAACCTCAAACATACTTGCCAACGCAGTTTCAAGATGTTGGTACTAAAGACCGTACATTTATATGAATATTCACCATATACCAATATGAATCAGTGCGCTCGACAAATCGGACGGCAGGAAGGATCGAATGAATAATGCTCGTAGATCGAGGAAAACGCGTGCAAAAACTGCATTGTGGAGTCTGGATGTCTACGGAAGTCTGTAAAACCAAATAACGGGTTTGCAATCAGCTCTGGAATTCACTAATGATTATGGACATACTGCTGAGACATTTTTGTTAAAATGTTCTTTTATATCTGGCTTCTAAATCTGCCCAATAATTAGTGCACTTAAAGGTTTGATACATTGCATTATCGTCTGCAAAATTCATATAAATGAGAATCTATCTAAATAAGGTTGATATTTCTATTTTATAGGATTGAACTTATGACACTTTATCTGGGCAATGATCGTTCTGTTAATTATTCATATTCCATTGTAAATTTCACTTCAACTTGATACACATACTCGAATAGTATGTATGGGACTCTTCTACATAAATCTAGGTACATGGTGCTGAGAAAATTGTATTTCGGGGAGTTCGTTCCTGCATATTTTATAATACTGTCAACATATCTGAGATTTGCTTTATTGATACCATGCTGTTTTGTCTAAAGTAAACGGTATTTTTATACAGGATATATTTCACAACTGATCTGAAAAAAACGTCATGAATTCGTAGTGTCGGTACTAGGAGATTAATCAAATGAATATTTGAAGCATCTGTCAGTATTACAAAAAAGTTTACATACACTTATCTTGTCTGTATTTAAGATATTATTCTGGTTATTGATGGCTCGAAACTGATCCGAGTGTTTTTTAGCATTATTTTTGTGATTTAATTTTATTGATGTCTTTATCAATATATCATTTTATTTCTCAACCTACAAAAATGACGTAATGATTCATGAGGGAAAATACTTATCCTTTATTTGTTGATATTTGTTTTAGTTTTTCCCTTCATTCGTTGTAACCACAAATTCTTTTTTCTAAAAGCCATTATTCATTATTAATATTGATGTAGGTTATATGACTCATTCAATATTGTTATTACAATATTAAATTGGTACTGTTTCTTATATATAAACACGAAGTGATGAAGCTATTGTTGGAGTAACATTCAAGTTGTGCACATGTAACTAAGTATCAACACCATTTTACTTTACACTATTGCATGTATAAATCATTTGTGCGTATGGTATAAGTATTGCCGTTTTTTATACCATGGTGTATTTTTACCATTTTAAAAGAATGCTATCAATATACATGTATGTTGTCATTCCATATAGTTCCGCATATATATGAGCCGTACTCTGTCAAAAGTGGGTTAAATGCATGTGCGTAAAGTGTCGTCCCAGATTAGCCTGTGCAGTCCGCACAGGCTAATTAGGGACGATATTTTCCGATTTTATGATATTGTTCGTTTAAAGAAAGTGCCTCCTTAACAATAGTCTATTTTAGGCACACAGTGTCGTCCCTGATTAGCCTGTGCGGACTACACAGGCTAATTGTGGACGCTAATTTACGCACATGGATTAAACCCCCTTTTTACAGAGCACGGACCATATGTAGAGTAATGCGTCAACGGGACACGTTGAATGTAAAATCAGTGCCTTCAACTGAATTCATCTCAACGTACGTGTACAATTTGCGAATTATAGGCCAAGATAAGTTCCAAAGAAAGTTGCCCTTAATGAGCAGTTTATTGAATGATATTGGTGCACATAAACCCGGGATTATTTGCGCATTGCCTTCCTGTGGGACTTACCTTTAACTTTCAGTGAACAGTTTGCACTCCTCTCTTGTATTAATACTACTCTTCTCTTTATAAGCCGGGAGAAAAATAAATGACGCGACGTTTAGCATCATAAAACATATTTATCCCATTGTTATTAAGGTAAATCAATTAAGTGCATTTCTTCTAAACTACTGATATGTATAACTTTCCCTTGCTCGAGACATCCGTGTGTTGGATGGAAATACGCATATTGATGATACAATATTGTATAAATTTCGGAAACGTATTCTAGATCTACAGTAAAGGTGTCTATGAGCTCCAATAGCTCTCTCCTTGGTAAGCGGAATCGACGGAAAAGTTCATCATCATTGTACATGTCTAATGGATTCAACCTATCTCTAAAAACTCGCTCTCTTCGAAAATGTCTTCGCATTCGATGAACAAGTCGCATGGAGGCCACCATGATCAAAGTCGAAACTATCCGCGTTCATTTTGCACGGGTTTTGAATGCCGACAAAGCGTCAAGCGACGAGCAGTCGTGGTGTGAGGGGTAGACTGCGGTCGCTCGACAATATGTCGAACAACGCGCGGTCGATTGACGACCGTCGCTCTCCATTAAACACGGCTATCGTCGCACGACGATTATTCGCTGGTACAACCATAGTCACCATTAATCCGGACCCTGGTCAATTTTGCGCCGAATAGGCTTGGGGTCGATTTCCAAATTTTACGGACTGGGCCGAAACGATTGGGGCTGATTTATTAAGATGGCTGCTGACAATCTACTTAAAAGAAAAAAAGAGGAAGATAAAGTATATTTATTCAGTTGTTTAAATGAGGCTAAAATGTACATTAAAGCTCATGAAAATGAAACAAGTAACCGGTATATAATTGGATACAGTACCAAAAATTTTGGAAATTCAGGTAAATTTATGGTGTTAATCGTGTTATACTGTTGGTAGCAAGATATTTCGACCCCTTGTCACTTCGACCCCTACCCATTTTAGATGACGATACGACCCCCTGACACTTCGACCCCTATTTACAATATTTTTGTTGAAGACACTTAGACCCCTTAAAGGGGCCTTTTCACAGATTTTGGCATTTTTTTAAACTTATTCATTAAATGCTTTATATTGATAAATGTAAACATTGGATCGTAAAAGCTCCAGTAAAAAATCAAGAAAAAAAATAAAAAAAGGAAAAGAACATTGCCCGGAGCAGGTTTCGAACCAGTGACCCCTGGAGTCCTGCCAGAGTCCTGAAGTAACAACGCTTCAGCCTACTAAGCTATTCCGCCGAGTACACATCCTTGATATATTTTATACCTTATATAAGCAATCTTCGTAGTTTCACAAAATTTAACGACAAAAACAGAACTCTCCAAATTATTCAATCGTTTCGCGTTGCAACGCTTTATAATTTTTAGGTTTTAAAATCGTCAAAAGATGCATATAATGGCTATATTAGAGCATGGTTAATGTTCAGTATTACTGTTTCCTCACAAATATCATAACTAAAACGAAAACTTACGAATCTGAAACAACTTTTTCGGCGTAAGCTGCATAAGCCAGCTTTTCACCTTTGCCTGACCTTTGTAAGTGTCCAATAAAATTTCCCGCGGCTAGGTACGAATGAATACACTTCATTTATTCCATTGGCTGATTTGAGTATACCACCAGAACATTGGAAACATATCCGCGTCTTTGTAACACTGTTTTACTGTATGAAACAATTTTATCTCGAATGAAAAGGCTTAATAGATAGAACAGTTTTACACTCAATTCTCGACATCAATACAGTTTGTGCGTACACCTTTTATTTTCAGAGTATTACCAGCGCAAGAGCGTTTATACTTAAAAGGCTATGTTCTCATATTTAGTACTTACTTCCTTATTCCTGTCAACATGTTAACATGTAAAAGTATAAAGAGCAATGGAAGCGAGGCCTCACTTTAAAGCATTGCATTTCAACCCGCGAGGTATATCGGGTCAATTCGCGGACATTCAGAGTTTATATACAGGTCATCACCGGAGTTGGCGGCCAGTAAAATAATCGCTATATAATAAAGACGCTATCTGTGAACTAGGTGACCTGGAATTTTCTTTAGACCAGAAATATGTTAAATGAAGATATTCAGCAATATAATTATGGTATGTAAATAATAGATTCTTAATGTGTTTTCAACAATACAATGATAAATATTATTGTTGATAAATTTAACAATAATTATTCGTCCATATTGCCTAATGTACTAAAGTGATATTATGAGCATGTAACAGTTTATAGGTGTCTATCGCAACCGTTGATTATTTTTGATGTTTCTACTTCATATACACTTATATTAATTAATGCAGCATCATCATACTAAAACAATATACCAGAAAGAGAAAAATAATGCATTTGAATATCAACCGTACTTTCGTTTGACAACTGATCATGCGTTTACGAGTTGAACCTAAATTTAGTTTAAGTGCAGATTTGTTCATACGACACAAAGACACGAAATTGTTTTACGGATCATTTCAGCTTACAGGACTGGGTGGGTCACGTAAGAATATCGAATATAAAATATATTTTTATAAACAACTGGTAGCAAGGTGAGTTGCAGATAATTAATCAGTAACCACATTTTAACTAACTATTTTGACCTGTTAATTCTTTTCAGCTCAATTCAACAGTGCAAAATGCCCATAATATCACTTTAAGCATTAGCACGATGATAATTGATACTGTTAATAATCGAATCAAATAGCAATGCCCGACAAACCACTGAAACAGGTTTGTTCGAAGAACGCGCCTATAAATACGGATATGTTTAAATTTCACTTCCATTCTTCTTTTGGTTTTCTGTTTTGTATCTATAGGTTTATGACCAGCAATATGTTATAATGTAAAATAAGCCGCGAAAACTCCCCGTAACATCCCGTACTGCCTGTGATGCAGCTAAGAACTGCACAGAAAAAGACATTCGCTATCCTTGATCTCATTCATTAAACTATTTACGCCGTATATCTTTTTTAAAGATATTTCTTGTTTCAATTTTGTCAATTTACCAAAGCATGAAAAGATCCCTTTAATAAAAACAAAGAATTAGCAATTACTTTTGGGCTGTGATTATCACTGTGAATGGAAAAAAACTGTCACATGACCACACAAGTCAGGGCCCTCAATCCATTTTAGGGGAAGGGGGTCGCTATCCATAGCAGGGGAAATTTTTGCTGCGTTTCTTTTTTTGGGGGATTTTTTACTTACTCTCTTATTTGTTTTATGCAGATTCGTTCATACAACACAAAGACACTATTTTGTTTTACGGATCATTTTGACTAAGAGGACTCACCAGTCATGTCAACTATCAAATATAATGTATATTTTTTATATACAACTGGTAGCAAGATGCGTAACAGATAATTGGTCATTAACCACATTTTAACTAACTCTTTTGACCTGTTAATTTTTTCAGCTCAATTCATAATATCACTTTAATATAATAATATGCAATCTTCTTGATTTGTGACTTATACTATTTTACTTGTTTGAACATTACAGAATGATCCATGAAACAAAATAATTGTCTTTGTGTCGTATGAACGAATCTGCATAAAACTCAATTTAGTTCACATTGTAAATCGAATCATTCCTGTCGTCAGTTTTCAAAACAAAAGTACGGTTGATATTCAAAAGCATTATATTTCTCTTTCCAGGATATTTTTTTAATATGTTGATGCTGCATTTACGAATATACGTGTTTATGCATACATGCCAGACGTCCCGATCTCGGCGGGACAGTCCTGCTTTTGGGCTCTTTGTCCCGGTATCCCGATATGAGACGCTTTGTCCCGACATTTTTTAAGAACAATATAAGGTCTATAAGTTCCCAATAAAATTCGCTTTTCGAGCTCTTTCTGGCTAAAACTTATCACTGCTAATCCCTTTATTGCCCCCAATTTACAACCCACTTTACTACTCCAGTGCACCAGTGTTGTTTTGACACCTTATCAGCGATTTATCGTCAACTTATTGATTTAATCAGCATTCACACCATGGCGTTTTTATGATAGGGGTGGCTAATTGCTATCAAAAGATGTATCATACAGAAATTAACGCCACCTGCGTTTGTATTTCATGGCCCAATCAAGTCCAACGATACTTTTATCCTGTGTATTATACAACATAAGGTTATAAATCCTGTCTAAACACCGATTTTGTACATCATACAAATTGAATGATGACCAATATACATTGATATTTCTCACAAATTACCTTTTGTTTTCGACTGATTTTCAGAAAATTGTATGTACATACTGCATCAATCTAAATTTAGAGTCAATTTACGATTGGTTGAATAAGAACAGTGCTCGATGCACTCACATCGTGTCACACGATTTACATATGTTCAAGGGGATATCCCTGTACCAATAAGATGTCAAATCGAGGCAAACGGGGATACCCCTCATTTTAATTTATGGAGTGTGTTTACTTCCGGAAAATGGAGAACGTCTGTGTTCACGAAATTCTGAACACACATTTATCGTCAAGATTGGGCAGAAATTTAGAGTTTTTGTAAGTAATATACTGACTGTTGAGTATATAGAAAAGGTGGAATGATTGATCGTTTTAGGTGTCCCGCTTTTTGGTAAAATGTCCCGACAATTTTTATGGAAAGTCCCGATTTGGACCTGAAAAATTCTGGCATGTATGGTTTATGAAGTGAAAACACCAAAAATAAACAACGGTTGCGATAGACACCTATAAACTGTTAGATGCACATAATATCACTTAAACATTAGTTCATTTTTGTTGTTGCAGAATTTATATATATCGTGCATTAATATATGACATCAATCTTAACTTGTTATATCTAAATTAAATCTAAATTAGCATAAATTATATTGTTTCACTTGTTTTTCATTAAATTAAACGCTTGCATTTATTCAGCTATTTCCGTTTGCATATTTTTGCTACTGACGTTTGCCATTCCTAAACGTACTACTGACGTTTGCCATATTTGTATTCACTCTTTAAACGTTTATTTAATATCTGGTTGATATTTTTGTTTGTTTATGCATAGACATTATGTAATATATGTTCGTCCGGTAAAGCATAGACAGTTCTGTGATCGTTTATTTTCGAGAACACTGACTCTTTGTAATTTTACTACTGACGTTTGCTTCTTAAATGGAATTTTGCGCTGAAGTGTTCTCGAAAACCAGAGCAACACACACAACGCGTGATATACCGATCGAAAGCTATATGCATGCCATATTGCCTGCGCTAGGTCGTATGAAAGTCAGAGGATGATCAGCAAAGATATTGGAAAAAAACCTACCTTGCGCGGCTGTTTGTTGTCATAAAATGACTACTGACGTTGACTTTTGTGGTCACGTGACAGTTTTTGTTCATTCACAGTGATTATTCTATTTAAAATTCAGCAATACATTTACTAAAAAAACTACAGTATCCCTTACTTTCATCGTATCGGCCCTCCTCATAGTATCGTCCCCTTAACAAAAAACCTTTATGAAGTGCTGGAAATTAATGTTTTTCAATTTTTAGAAGTTGTAATGTACTTGGTGGTTATCCATGACTATTACGACGATGATGATCATTCTCATGATATCCGGTATTCATTGGAAAGTAGGTCATGTTTATTCCAGGGTGATGGTATGATTTTTAAATTACATAACACACAAGTAAGTAATGTGTTTAATGGATTAATAGTAGCTTTACCAAATGTGTTATATGCCTGCCGCTTATTTTTCAAAGTGTAAAAGTATTTGAAAAAACAAAATGAGCATTAGTTCCAGTTTTCCATTAAAGGCTCTATAAAGCTGAAGATCCGTAATTATTAACCGATTTTTAAATATTTTTTTCATATTTTTTTTTATAAAGGTTATCAAAAAACAATATATATATGCTATTGGACATTACAATAAAAAATAAGCAAAACAACTTGTTTTGAGCTCAAAATAAAGTGTCCTCCAAGTCAATTGTATTTACAAACAATCAGTTTATTTACATCGCTGTTTACTCGGAAAAGAGAAAGTGAAAGTGACTCAGGTCACCAAAAATATATGATGATTTTTACGTTTTCCGGTATCACCCACAAAGTGGGTCTCTTCTAAATGGTTAAAACGTTTGTAGTGATCTAATAAGTTACTTTCTGCTGATTAAAAGTTGTTCAAAATAGAATTAAAATTTAATTTTCTTTCGGCTATTTTTAGCTCATCTATTTTTTGAAAAAAAATTATGAGCTATTGTCATCACCTTGGCGTCGGCGTCTGCGTCGGCGTTGGCGTCCGGTTAAGTTTTGCGTTTAGGTCCATTTTTCTCAGAAAGTATCAATGCTATTGCATTCAAACTTGGTACACTTACTTACTATCATGAGGGGACTGGGCAGGCAAAGTTAGATAACTCTGGCATGCATTTTGACTGAATTATGTGCCCTTTTTATACTTAGAAAATTGAAAATTTTGGTTAAGTTTTGCGTTTAGGTCCACTTTTTTCAGAAAGTATCAATGCTATTGCATTCAAACTTGGTACACTTACTTACTATCATGAGGGGATTGGGCAGGCAAAGTTAGATAACTCTTGCATGCATTTTGACAGAATTATGTGCCCTTTTTATACTTAGAAAATTGAAAATTTTGGTTAAGTTTTGTGTTTAGGTCCATTTTATTCCTTAAGTTATAAGTATCAAAGCTATTGCTTTCATACTTGCAACACTTACTAACTATCATAAGGGGACTGTGCAGGCAAAGTAATGTAACTCTGACTGGCATTTGGACGGAATTATGGGCCCTTTATACTTAGAAAATTGAAAGTTTGCTTAAGTTTTGTGTTTAGGTCCACTTTATTCCTTAAGTTATAAGTATCAAAGCTATTGCTTTCATACTTGCAACACTTACTACCATAAGGGGACTGTGCATGCAAAGTAATGTAACTCTGACTGGCATTTTGACAGAATTATGTGCCCTTTTTATACTTAGAAAATTGAAAATTTGGTTATGTTTTGTGTTTAGGTCCACTTTATTCCTAAAGTATCAAAGCTATTGCTTTCATACTTGCAACACTTATTAACTATCGTAAGGGGACTGTGCAGGCAAAGTTATGTAACTCTGACTGGCATTTGGACGGAATTATGGGCCCTTTATACTTAGAAAATTGAAAGTTTGCTTAAGTTTTGTGTTTTGGTCCACTTTACCCCTAAATTATCATAGATATTGCTTTCATACTTGGAACATTCGCAAACTATCATAAGGGTACAGTAAAAGGACAAGTTGCATAACTCTGGATGTCATTTTTACGGAATTATGGCCCTTTTTTGACTTAGTAACTTTGAATATATGGTTAAATTTTGTGTTTTGATCCACTTTACTTCTTCAGTATCAAGGCTATTGCTTTCAAACTTCAAATACTTTCATGCTATGACATGAGGTTACTGTACCTGGCAAGTTGAATTTTACCTTGACCTTTGAATGACCTTGACTCTCAAGGTCAAATTATTAAATTTTCCTAAAATTGCCATAACTTCTTTATTTATGATTAGATTTGATTGATACTTTGACAAAACTACTCTTACCTGACATACCTCAATAGACTCCACCCAAACCATCGCCCGTGCCCCCCCCCCCCCCCTATTTTTTTTTTTTTTTTTTGTTGTTGATCATCTCACAAATGACCACCACACCCTCACACTATACCCCCCCCCCCCCCCCCAATTTTTTTTTAAACGGTTAAAAAACAAATGTTTGAAATACCGTCCAACCATCGCACCCAAAAATCCCCCCCACCCCCCCCCTCTCCCCATCCGAATCCCCCCCCCCCCCTAAATTTTTTTTTTTTTTTTTTTTTTTTTAAGATCATCTGACAAATTACCCCCCCCACCCTCACACTATACCCCCCCCCCCCCACCTCACCCCCCCAATTTATTTTTTTTTGAAACGGTTAAAAAACACAAATATTTATTTTTATTATTTTATGTTTGAAATACCGTCCAACCATCGCACCCAAGAATCCCCCCACCCCACCCCCACCCCCCCCACCCCCCCCCCTACCGATTTTTTGTTTCCTTTTTTTCGCATTTTTGGAAGATAATGTAATAAATGTCCACACCCCCACACAATGCACCCCTCTTCACTCCACCCCTCCCTCCTTTGTGATTGAAAATGAGAGTCCCTTCACCTTTAAAAAGAAAATAGGTGAGCGGTCTGCACCCGCAAGGCGGTGCTCTTGTTAGCATATGTCACCGCTCTGAGGCTACACATCACGTTAGTTGCAAAAATGTAAACATTTCTTCCAATTATGAAACGGGTTTATCTTCCATAATTCTTGACAACGTTGTACCTAAGCTGTTTTATTAGCAGTTTTTATGCAAGAGCAACTGAAATCCATTAAAAATCAGACCAGTTGATATGCATAATAATTGGATTTGTCACCTTTATAGAGCCTTTAAGATGTTATTTTTAGAACCAGCACGTGCACATAGTAACAAATTTTAACAACCAATCAGAAGTGACGATACAATGAGACAAGGTGTAGATGAAACAGATTACTAAAGGGAGTTAAGTCTAACCAGTATTTTGTCAAAACAATGTCCAATTTAAATGCAGTTTTCGTTATTATGTCCAAGAATACACATTCAACTATAAAAAATATTGACATATAACACATGTGTGTTTTTGTATTTGTTCACTTCCAAAATTCGTATGTATTCATTAATAGGGCCGATTCCACGGAAAGACATGCTACATTATATTTAAATTATTATATATATATATATATTTATATAAATTATATATTTATCATGACTAAAGAGACCAATAAACTCTGAATGTTATTAGCATCTACAATAGACCATTTTTTTTGCCCCCAGTAGGGTGGCATATAGCAGTTGAACTGTCTGTCAGTACGTCAGTATGTGTGTATGTTAGTCTGTCCGTCCGTCCGAAAAATAAAAATTAACGTTGGCCATAACTTTTGCATTATTGAAGATAGAAACTTGATATTTGGCATGCATGTGTATCTCATGAAGCTGCACATTTTGAGTAGTGGAAGTTTAAGGTCAAGGTCATCCTTCAAGGTCAAAGGTTTTTTTTTTTACATATTTTTCAATGCGGCATTCTTATGAAGCTGCACATTTTGATTTGGTGAAAGTTCAAGGTCAAGGTCACCCTTCAAGGTCAAAGGTCAAATTTGTATACCCCCCGGTAGGGTGGCATATAGCAGTTGAACTCTCTGTCAGTCAGTATGTGTGTATGTCAGTCTGTCCGTCCGAAAAAAACTTTAACATTGGCCATAACTTTTTCACTATTGAAGATAGCAACTTGATATTTGGCATTCATGTGTATCTCATGGAGCTGAACATTTTGAGTGGTGAAAGGTGAAGGTCAAGGTCATCCTTCAAGGTCAAATGTCAAATATATGGCGTCTGTCCGTGGGAAAACTTTAACATTGGCCATAACTTTTTCAATATTGAAGAAAGCAACTTGATATTTGGCATGCATGTTTATCTCATGAAGCTGCACATTTTGAGTGGTGGAAGTTCAAGGTCAAGGTCATCCTTCAAGGTCAACGGTTAAACAAAAATCACAGCGGCTTTCTCATGAAGCTGCACATTTTGAGTGGTGGAAGTTCAAGGTCAAGGTCATCCTTGAAGGTCAAGGTCATCTTTCAAGGTCAAAGGTTAAACAAAAAAATCAAAGCGACGTTCTGATGAAGCTGCACATTTTGAGTGGTGGAAGTTCAAGGTCAAGGTCATCCGTCAAGGTCATCTTTCAAGGTCAAAGGTCAATTTATTTATTTTTAATTCAAAGTGGCGTTATAATGAAGCTGCACATTTAAAGTGGTGGAAGTTCAAGGTCAAGGTCATCCTTCAAGGTCAAGGTCAAAGGTAAAAAAATAAAATCAAAGCGGCGCAATAGGGGGCATTGTGTTTCTGACGAACACATCTCTTGTTTTTTTGTTGTTTTTTTTCAAAGCGGTGTTATCATGAAGCTGCACATTTTGAGTGGTTGAAGTTCAAGGTCAAGGTCATCCTTCAAAGTCAAAGGTTAAACGAAAAAAATTCAAAGCAGCGTTCTGATTAAGCTGCTCATTTTGAGTGGTGGAAGTTCAAGGTCAAGGTCATCCTTCAAGATCAAGGTCATCTTTCAAGGTCAAAGGTCAATTTTTTTTTTTTTTACTTCAAAGCGGCGTTATCATGAAGCTGCACATTTTGAGTGGTGGAAGTTCAAGGTCATGTGCATTGGCCTTGGACAGTAGATGATTCCTATTGAATTTGGGGTCACAAGGTCAAAGGTCAAGGTCACTATCACACTAAGTGTGAAGATTGTTTCCGATCAATAACTAGTCAACCAATTGACAGATTGGCTTGATACTTCACATGTGCATTGGCCTTGGACAGTAGATGACCCCTATTGAATTTAGGGACACTAGGTTAAAGATCAAGGTCACTATCACACTAAGTGGTTTCGGATCAATAACTCTTCAAGGAATTGATCAATTGGCTTGATACTTCACATGTGCATTGGCTTTGGAAGTGAATGAACCCTATGGAAATTGAGGTCAAAGGTTAAGGACACTATCACACCAAGTGTGAAAATCGTTAATTATCAATAACTCTTCAACCAATTGACTGATTGGCTTAATACTTCACATGTGCATTGATCTTAGAC
Organism: Dreissena polymorpha; assembly: GCF_020536995.1. Taxonomy (NCBI): domain Eukaryota; kingdom Metazoa; phylum Mollusca; class Bivalvia; order Myida; family Dreissenidae; genus Dreissena; species Dreissena polymorpha. The sequence goes on from NC_068363.1 coordinate 102,775,780, forward strand.
AGTATATAACCCTTATTGAAACTGGGGTCACTAGGTCAAGGTCATAATCACACTTAGTGTGAAAATCGTTTCTGATCAATAACTTGTCAACAAATTGACTGATTGGCTTGAAGCTTTGGCCTTGGACAGTAGATGAACCCTATTAAAATTGGGGTCACTAGGTCAAAGGTCAAGGTCACTGTCACACTTAGTGTTGAAATAGTTTCCAATCAATAACTTGTCAACTAAGTAACCGATTGGCTTGATACTTCACATGTGTATTGGCCTTGGACAGGCGATTACCTCTAAAGAAATTGGGGTCACTAGGTGAAAGGTCAAGGTCACTGATACACATTAAGAGTACAATTGTTTACAATCAAAAACTTGTCAACTGATTCACTGATATGCTTGATACTTCGCATCTGCCTTGGACAGTAAATGATATGATATTGTGTATTGCGTATTGCAATATATTGTCAGTTCAAAAACCCGTATTGCAATATATCGCAATATATTGCTAACTTGTACCATAAGTATAACTCGCCAATTACCCGATAATCCCGTATACTCCAGTTTTAAAGTAAATTCAGTTAAATATTTACTATAAAAGTGCTCAACAATAACAAGAAACACAAACATTCGCCAATTTTCTTAAGTATCAAATACATTTTGGCATTTGTTACTATTTAAAGATGTGATGAAATAACGTCCAATCGGGGCGTTTTTTTCCCCACTGAACACGCGTTAATCGCCTGACCTGATGTTCCAGTTTTTATACAACACAAAATACACCCACACTTTCCATGGGACGTTCTACATGTCTGCATAATTTTCGCGCGCTTTATATTGAGACAAAGGATAAAACACTTTTTATTTGACGCTAGAATTTTTTGTTGTTGCGTTAGCATTAAAATACGGAAGCGTGTTTCCGAAATTCGGATTACAAATTTAATAATGCTCATATCAGTACCGAAAGATAAAGTTACAGTTGTGCGTAATCAATTCAATTATAATTTGTTCAAAAGCATCAAAAAACGCTCCCATGTAACAACGCTACTCCATATAATATCCTTTTTAGAATGCTATTTTTAGGTAAGAATTTATTTTTTACAAAACACCGCTTTGTTTTGTTTACCTTGATATCATTATTTTGGATGGCTTTTCTGGACGAAATGTGGATGAATTTTTGTAAAATTTTCGTACCGGTAAGATGAAAATCGTATCGCAATACGATATGCGGATTGCATATTGCGATATATACCGATATACCGGTATATTGTTGCAGCACTAGTAAATGACCCCTATTGAAATTGAGGTCAAAAGTTAAGGTTTTTTCACTGTTACACACTTTGTGTGAAATCATTTACCATCAATAACTCGTCAACTGATTCACTGATTGGCTTGATACTGAACATGTGCACTTGCCTTGGACAGTAGATGACCCCTATTGAAATTGGGTTCACTAGGTCAAAGTTCAAGGTCACTGTTACACACTAAGTGTGAAATCGTTTCCAATCAATAACTTGTCAACTGATTCATCGATTGGCTTGATATTTCCTATGTGCATTGGCCTTGGACAGTAGATGACTCCTATTGAAACTGGGGTTACTGGGTCAAAGGTCATGGTCACATGCACAATAAGTGGGAAAAGCGTTTCTGATCAATAACTCCTCAACTAATCAACAGATTGGCTTGATGCTCCCATGCGCATTGGCTTTGGACAGAAGATGATCCCAATTGAAATTGGGGTCATTAGGTCAAAGGTCAAGGTAACAGTCACAAGTAGTGTGAAAATTGTTTCCGATCAATAACTCCTCAACCAATTGACTTACTGGCTTGATACTTCACATGCGCATTGGCCTTGGACAGAAGATGACCCCTATTGAAATTGGGGTCACTAGGTCAAAGCCCTGTTTGTGGGAGGCACATGTCTCCGACCGCGGAACACTTGTTTATACATGGTTTGCATTAATTGATAAATTCTTTTGCTCTTTGCCTTAACCAATTGATGCGCTGTCACTAGAGGATATATGAAAGTGCATGAAATTAAAACAAATTTGTGTTTTACTTACTTTGTTTTGTTTAGAACAATATGATTTTATGAACCTTAATCAATTATTCTTCATATTTAATCAGTAAATTAAGGATAATATTGATAGTTTTCTGCCAAATATGGTGAATTTTAAAATGCAATATCAATGTGTGAATATCAAAATTATAATATAGTTACCAAAAAAGTACACTGTAAGAGGAATTTTGAAATACCCAGTTCTTATAAAAATTTTCTGCCCCAATTTAAACTTGTTTGTGCCTTGTAAAATATCTCTGCTTCTAAACTACTGAACTTCAAGAGGAAAATGAGAAGTATTAGGGCCATTTTTATGTAGTTATAAAATTGCATTGAAATTTTGTATGCAAACACCTGTGTATACTTAATTGAGCATTAACACGGGTGAGTGTTCATTATAATACATGGAAATAAGTTCAGAGCTGATTTTATGCAAATATTTGCTAAAATTCATGTCATTTTTATGCCACCCTTCGAAGAAGAGGGGGTATATTGTTTTGCACATGTCGGACGGTCGGTCCGTCCACCAGATGGTTTCCGGATGAAAACTCAAGGATGTTTAGGCCTTGGATCATGAAACTTCATAGGTGCATTGATCATGACTGGTAGGTGACCCCTATTGATTTTCAGGTCACTTGGTCAAAAGTCAAGGTCACAGTGACTCTTAATAGTAAAATGGTGTCCGGATGATAATCAGTTTTTGTTTGGCCCGATTTTATAGCCGAAATTCGTCTATGTTCCCAATCCCAAAAAGTATACTTTATTCCCAAAATGTGGCAAAAAATTCCCAATTTCAAAAAAAAATTTTTTTTTTTTTTTTTTTTTTTTTAGAAGGAAGTGTCTAATGCGTATTTTATCTCAACTTTAATTCAACTACATCTAACAAAGTATTATATGATTTTGTTCTTTTAACTTGAATGATTATAAAGAGTTATATCAAATTAAGTATTTATGCCCCCCTTCGAAGAAGAGGGGATATATTGCTTTGCTCATGTTGGTCTGTCGGTCGGTCTGTCGGTCCGTCCACCAGGTGGTTGTCAGATGATAACTCAAGAACGCTTGGGCCTATGATCATGAAACTTCATAGGTACATTGATCATGACTCGCAGATGACCCCTATTGATTTTGAGGTCACTAGGTCAAAGGTCAAGGTCACAGGTGAAGGTCACAGTTACTGGAAATAGGCATTTTAAGGATTTAGCATGGTTCAAACAAGGGAAACAACTACCGTTTATGCATGTTCTTTTGTTACAGCATTTGCCTCCCTTGTAATTTATTTAAATTTTACCAAATGTAAGGCTAACTGCATTTTTGTAATGCATTGTATCACCACCACCACCGCCACCACCACCACCACCACCACCACCACCACCACCACCACCACCACCGTTGTTCACAGTGACAAAAAACGTATCCACCACCGTTGTTCACAGTGACAAAAAACGTATTCACACAATGGCTGCTACTACAACTTATAGCCCATATAGCATGCATGTTTTACAAACAGCCCTTGTTTCCTTATCTGTGAACTTTTTGTGTGGAAAAAAAGGCTAATGAATTTATTTTCCCAATTTAATACATGAAAATGCAGATAAAATTCCCAATTCCAAAGCCATGGGCTATCTTCACAAAAAGTGGGAAAAAACCCTGATAACTCAAGAATGCTTACGCCTAGGATCATAAAACTTCATAGGTACATTGATCATGACTGGCAGATGCCCCCTATTGATTTTCGATCACTAGGTCAAAGGTCAAGGTCACAGTGACTCAAAAAAGTAAAATGGTTTCCGGATGATAACTCAAGAATGCTTATGCAATGATCATGAAACTTCATAGGTATATTGATCATGACTGGTAAATGACCCCTATTGATTTTCAGGTCACTAGGTCAAAGGTCAAGGTCACAGTGACTCGAAACAGTAAAATGGTTTCCGGATGATAACTCAAGAATGCTTACGCCTAGAATCATGAAACTTCATAGGTACATTAATCATGACTGGCTGATGACCCCTATTGATTTTCAGGTCACTAGGTCAAGGTCACAGTGACTCGAAACAGTAATATGGTTTCCGGATGATAACTCAAGAATGCTTACGCTTAGGATCATGAAACTTCATAGGTACATTGATCATGACTGGCAGATGACCCCTATTGATTTTCATGTCACTAGGTCAAAGGTCAAGGTCACAGTCACAAAAAACGTATTCACACAATGGCTGCCACTACAACTGACAGCCCCTATGTGGGGGCATGCATGTTTTACAATCAGCCCTTGTTTTTAGCTCACATGAGCACAACGTGCTCATGGTGAGCTTTTGTGATTGTGCGGCGTCAACATTTGCCTTGTTAACTCTCTAGAGGCCACATTTATTGTCCAATCTTCATGAAATTTGGTCAGAAGATTGGTTTCAATGATATCTTGGATGAGTTCATAAATGGTTACGTTTGCTTGAAAAACATGGCTGCCAAGGGGCGGTGCATTTTTCCTTATATGGCTATAAATGGCTATAGTAAAATCTTGTTAACACTCTAGAGGCCACATTTATTGTCTGATCTTCACAAAACTTGGTCAGAAGATTCATCCCAATAATATCTTGGACGAGTTCGAAAATGATGCCAGTTGGTTGAAAAACATGGCCGCCAGGGGGCGGGGCATTTTTTCCATATATGGCTATAGTATAACCTTGTTAACACTCTAGAGGCCACATTTATTTTCCGATCTTCATGAAACTTGCCTAGAAGATTTGTCCCACTGATATCTTGGATGAGTTCAAAAATGGTAACCTTTGCTTGAAAAATATGGCTGCCAAAGGGCGGGGCATTTTTCCTTATATGGCTATATATTGCTATAGTAAAATCTTGTTAACACTCTAGAGGCCACATTTATTGTCCAAAGATTCATCCCAATAATATCTTCGATGAGTTCGAAAATAATGCCGGTTGGTTGAAAACATGGCTGCCAGAGGGCGGGGCATTTTTCCTTATATGGCTATGGTAAAACCGTGTTAACACTCTAGAGGCCACATTTATTGTCCAATCTTGATGAAATATGGTAAGAAGATTTGTCTCAATGATATCTTGGATGAGTTCAAAAATGGTTACGTTTGCATGAAAAACATGGCCGCCAAGGGGCGGGGCATTTTTCCTTACATGGCTATATAAGGCTATAGTAAAATCATGTTAGCACTCAAGAGGCCACATTTATAGTCCGATCTTCATGAAACTTTGTCAGAAGATTCATCCTAATAATATCTTGAACGAGTTCAAAAATGATGCCGTTTGGTTGAAAAACATGGCCACCACGGGGGCGGGGCTATTTTCCTTATAAGGCTTTAGTAAATTCTTATTGTTAACACTCTTGAGGTCTCATTTATTTTCCGATCATCATGAAACTTGGTCAGAAGATTTATCCCAATGATATCTTGGATGAGTTCGAAAATAGTTTTGGTTGCTTTAAAAACATGACCACAAGGGGTGGGGCATTTTTTCTTATATGGCTATAGTAAAACCTTGTTAACACTCTAGAGGCCACATTTAGTGTCCAATCTTCATGAAATTTGGTCAGAAGATTGGTCGCAATGATATCTTGGATGAGTTCGAAAATAATTATGTTTGCTTGAAAAAAATGGCTGCCAAGGGGCGGGGCATTTTTCCTTTTATGACTTTAGTAAAATCTTGTTAACACTCTAGAGGCCACATTTACTGTCCGATCTCATGAAACTTGGTCAGAAGATTCATCCCGATAATATCCTGGACGTGTTCAAAAATTATGCCGGTTGGTTGAAAAACATGGCTGCCAGAGGGCGGGACATTTTTTCTTAGATGGCTATAGTAAAACTTTGTTAACACTCTAGAGGCCACATTTATTTTCCGATCTTCATGAAACTTGGTCAGAAGATTTTTCCCAATAATATCTTGTTATCTCAGGTGAGCGACTTTGGGCCTTTCAGGCCCTCTTGTTATAAATATAGTTTATACTTGAATTTTAAATTTGCAAAAAATAAAGAAAACTGTTCTGAGGATTGTTTTCAGTTGTTACTTCATCCTCCCATAAGGTTTGTTGGGTCCATGGGATCAACCCTTACATGTATGTGAGCCTTGGACATCAGGTTCTGAAATGCCACCATGGTACAGACAAGAATAGCAAGAAAAAACTGGAAATGGAAAAGGTAATGAACAGAAAAAATTGAAACTTAATTTAAATGATTTTCATTGATTTTTAGCTTACCTAAGCAGTGTAAGCACCTTGATTTGCTGCCGTTAGAATGTGGAATCATTATTATACCCACACAAACGAAGTTTTGGAGGGTATATAGGAGTGAGCTTGTCTGTCGGTTGGTCTGTCTGTCTGTCTGTCAGTCCGTATTAAGTGTCTGCTCTCTAATTCAAGTTGTTTTCATCCAATCTTCACCAAACGTGGTCAGATGTTGTATCAAGATGATGTCTAGGTCAAGTTCGAATATGGGTCATGCCGGGTCAAAAACTAGGTCATGGGGTCACTTAGTGCATTTTAAACATTCAGCATGGTGTCCGCTCTCTAATTCAAGTAATTTTCATCCAAGCTTCACCACACTTGGTCAGAAGTTGTATCTAGATGATGTGGAGGTAAGTTCAAACACGGGCCATGCCAGGTCAAAAACTAGGTCACAGGGTCACTAAGTGCGTTTTAAACATTGAGCATCAGGGATTTCAATAGCTTTTGAAAACTAAGAGTTAAATGACACCTTGGTTGAAATTTTAAATGGTCAAATGAACATTTCAGGAGTCAAAATATTGAAGTCTAGATAATTTGTTCCTGGATATTTGTTGATTGCTATGCAAATGTTTCTTTTTTATAACTTGCTTGCTCAAGATTAACTAAAAAACAACATTTTGCTTAGTATAAAATAAATTTTATGTTATTTTCATGGTGACATTTGCATCAAAATGATGCAAGGTTAATAATTTGGAGGAGTCCAAAGTGACAAAATTGCAAAATGCTTGCATCAAAAAGCAGGATTAAAATTGAAATCCCTGAGCATGGTGTCCGCTGTTTTATGTGAAGACAACATACAAAATATTATGTGTCCATGCGGCATGTGGGGGTATTCGTCACGTTTGTGACAAAGCTCTAGTTCAATTTCCAATAATGGTCTTATCCATGAAGATTTAAATCATTACCCCTTGTAACATTGTTTTATACAGATACACACTATGATTAAATAAGGCTTTCAGTGACTTGGTCACAAGATTTTTTGCAAAACTCAAAACTGTGAAATGTCAGATCAAAATTAATATGCATGTTCATGTACATTGAAAGTTGAAAGGGTATTAACCTACTTTTTAGATGAAGAAAGATAGCGCTGAGCAGCATACATATGCAAAAAAGAAAACAAGGAATACAGTAAAGCCATCCAAAAAAATGGACTGTCCTGCTGCCATCATTATGAAGGAAGTGTTGATATTCTACCCTGAAGAGGTTGGTTGTGTTATTGTTCTTTTATTTTATTTAACGTCAGCATTATGATAACATTATTTTGCATTATTGCAATCACTACACTTAAAAAATCATAATATTGCAACAATATACAAAATAACAACTGGTTATAAAATCATGTTCTTCTGACTACATGTCTGTTAAAACATTTACATTTGTATCCTTATTGCTCAATTTATACCTTTTTAAACGCCTGATAAATAATAAATGATGGAAATTAAAAATCTGCATCTAAAATTTGATGTGCCATTTTTAGCTTGTGCTGTTTTCGGAGAAAACCTGAGGTATTGTCATAGCCGGCGTCGTGCTAAAACTTTGACATTTTGCTCTAAAATCAAAGTGCTTCCACCTACAACTTTGAAACTTCATGTGTAGATGTACCTTGATGAGTTCTACATGCCACTTCCATTTTTGGGTCACTATGTCGAAGGTCAAGGTCACTGTGACCTCTAAAAAAAAAAAAACTGACAAGCTTTCATTTATTAAAAAATGCACCTGCAGCCCAGTTGGCACCCGTTATGGGGTGCTCTTGTTTGTTAACCAGGTTTTCCGAAGGAAAAAACTGGTTATTAGATTGGCGAATGCGGGCGGGCTGGCTGGCGGGCTGGCTGGCGGGCTGGCGGGCGGGCGGAACAAACTTGTCCGGGCCATAACTATGTCGTTCATTGTCAGATTTTAAAATCATTTGGCACATTTGTTCACCATCATTGGACGGTGTGTCGCGCGAAATAATTACGTCGATATCTCCAAGGTCAAGGTCACACTTTGAGTTCAAAGGTCAAAAATGGCCATAAATGAGCTTGTCCTGGCCATAACTATGTCATTCATTGTGAGATTTTAAAATCATTTGGCACATTTGTTCACCATCATGGGACGGTGTGTCGCACGAAAGAATCACGTCAATATCTCCAATGTCAAGGTCGCCACGACTAAAAATAGATTTTTTTTAAAAACAAACTTACAAAGGGGGTTAATTTTGTTTGTTCATTTCAAAAGTTCAGTTTGAGTTTTCTCCCTTTATCAGATTTTTTTTTCACAATGAAAACCTGGTTTTGTGACAATTTTGTCCCTTGTTTTATTTACTGTATTGGTTGTAACATTATACTGTATTGGTTGTCAACATTATGTCTTAATTTTACAAGGGCACAAATGAGCTTGATAAAAAGAAAGCTACCTCCAGCGTGAGGAGTGACATGAGCAAAGGCATCAAGAAGATTATGGTGGTGTTTCCAAACATCAAACACGAAAACCATCCTATAAAAGAGGTATTGATATGTGAAGTGACACTCTGTAAACTTAAATTTCTTTTGTTGCATTTGCGGTAAAATGTGAATAAATGGACCAATAATTATTCATCCAGTCAAAAGGAATCCAATATTCAACCTTGCAGGCAGAGTTAAGTAGATAGTTGTTGATAAATTAAACAAAATGTTCTTTTAACACATTTATTGTTAAGTTTATGAACAATGTTTTCCAAGTAGTATGGGCTGGAATCCTTTTGTGGAGCCTGCAGCATCATGCAATTATAAAATTACATATAACAAATGTTCACCATGAAGTGTTGGGAGTAACATACTTTTACTATCCTAAAAGATGAAGGTCATGCTAAGAGGTCAAAGGTCAAATTTGGCCATATAACAGCTTGTCTGGACTGTATGTTTGTCATTCATCATGCAATTTTTATGCCCCCCTTCGAAGAAGAGGGGGTATATTGCTTTGCTCATGTCGGTCGGTCGGTTGGTCCGTCCACCAGGTGGTTTCCGGATGATAACTCAAGAACGCTTGGGGCTAGGATCATGAAACTTCATAGGTACATTGATCATGACTTGCAGATGACCCCTATTGATTTTGAGGTCACTAGGTCAAAGGTCAAGGTCATGGTAACCCGAAATAGTAAAATGGTTTCCGGATGATAACTCAAGAACGCATAGGCCTAGGATCATGAAACTTCATGGGTAGATTGATCATGACTCGCAGATGACCCCTATTGATTTTGAGGTCACTAGTTTAAAGGTCAAGGTCACGGTGACCCGAAATAGTAAAATCTTTTCCGGATGATAACTCAAGAACGCATACGCCTAGGATCATGAAACTTCATGGGTAGATTGATCATGACTCGCAGATGACCCCTATTGATTTTTAGGTCACTAGGTCAAAGGTCAAGGTCACGGTGACCCGAAATAGTAAAATGGTTTTTCGGATGATAACTAAAGAACGCATATGCCTAGGATCATGAAACTTCATGGGTAGATTGATCATGACTCGCAGATGACCCCTATTGATTTTGAGGTCACAAGGTCAAAGGTCAAGGTCACGGTGACATGAAATAGTAAAATGATTTTTGGATGATAACTCAAGAACGCTTTTGCCTAGGATCATGACACTTCATAGGTACATTTTTCGTGACTCGCAGATGACCCCTTTTGATTTTCAGGTCACTAGGTCAAGGTCACAGTGACAAAAAACGTATTCACACAATGGCTGCCACTACAACGGACAGCCCATATGGGGGGCATGCATGTTTTACAAACAGCCCTTGTGTCATTCATCATGCAATTTTGTCATTCATCATGCAATTTTGACATTCATCATGCAATTTTGACATTCATCATGCAATTTTGTCATTCATCATGCAATTTTGACATTCATCATGCAATTTTGACTTCATCATGCAATTTTGTCATTCATCATGCAATTTTGACATTCATCATGCAATTTTGTCATTCATGCAATTTTGTCATTCATCATGCAATTTTGTCATTCATCATGCAATTTTAAATGAACTTAACAAAAGGCCACCATGAAGAGAAGGCTGTCATGCCAGACAATTGTCCCTAAGGGGTCAAGGGTTGAATATGGCTATACAACAAATTGTCGTGACTGTAACTTTGTCATTCGTAATGCAAATTTCAAATAAATTCCCACAAATGGCTATCATTGAGCAGGGTGTGTGTCTTTAGTAACACACTTCTCCTTACCTCAAAGATCTAGGTAACACCTCGATGTCAAAGTTCTTATTTGTTAATAAAATAGCTTCTCCAGATCTTTACATTGTGATTCATCAGACAATTTCAAATAAACTCATCTCAAAAATTCACTATTAGAAAACAATATTTTGCATGTAAGATCGGTCTCTCTACCTCTAAGCTCAAGATCACAAGTAGAAGTCAACGTTAAGATTTGTCCATAAAACAGCTTGTAAGGACACTAACTGCGTTATTCATCATGCTGTTAAAAAATAACTTACGCAAAAAATCACCATATGAAGACAATGTGTTGTGTGTACCACCAGACTCTATACCTCAATGGTGAAAATTGGCCTTTAACTAGCCTTTGTAATAAATTGAAGGCTCAACTTTCCTTGCAATCAAATTTATTAATCACTAAATGTCGGAAGATGGGGATATTACAATAATGATGGTGCAAAGTAAAATGTCCCTCAGTTTGTCTGTAAATGATTATTTCTGTAGAAGTCCTATTGTGAGTATTACATGTTTGTATTTTTATGAACAAAAAGAAGAATCGTGGCATGTACAGATTGCATTTTTCTGGGTTCAAGTGTTTTCCTTATACATGTATGTATATAGTGAACACTTTGAAATTCTTCCTAAGTAGCAAGGCCCAGAGTTTGGTCTTTGGGTTGTATCATTTTATGGTGGTCCTCTACCAACTTTGTTCAGTGGGGATTTATTGTTTACATTAATCAAACCTTAAAACAACTATCTAGCATTAACCTGTTGCGTACAGATAACTAAAGATATGAACACTAAGTCAGTCACTGAGGTCTTTTTTTCTCCGTACTCAAAAGAGTTATTGATTGTATATTTTCAGACAATGAATAGTGTCAACTCCAAGTGTAGAGCTTATCAGTGTAAATACTGCACACACATTGACCGCAAGGGCAGGATGGAGGGGCACATCCTGAAGGTGCATGTGCCAATGGACAGAGCCCCTTTTTACTGTACATTATGTGAGTTCAGATGCCAGAATACGCGTGCTCTGCTGAAGCACATCACCCAGTACTCTGGGCACGTGTCAGAGGAGCAGAGGTTGGGAAAGCCTGACTATACACAAGTTCTCCGAAGGGCAAAGCATCCATTCTATGTAACAGAGGCAGATATGGTGGCCTTGTCAGCTGAAGAGAGTGGCGTCTGGTTTGACAGGAACAAGTCGCAGTTTGAAGACCTAGAGGAAGATGAAGATGAAACTGTCTTCACAGCAGACGGCTCTATGGTGCCTCTGTGGCTAATCAAGCCGATGACAGCGTCAGCAAACCTACCTAAGCCTAGCCTCCACATCCCGGAAACACCCCGCAAAAAAGAGAGGTCTGGCCAGATCTTCACGGCTGAACAGGCTTGCAGCATTCTTGCATCTCCCCAAATGTCAGCGCCATTGGACACAGTGGCAGTTCCTGAAACCTGGCTCTCAGCAGATTTCCAACAAGAGGTAGTTGACATGCCAACATCAGGTCTTCAAACAAATACGGGTTCTCTGTCAGCAAACGCCCAAATCACATCATCTGAAATAGCAGTGGATAACACTTTCCAGCCAGTGCTTGCATCAACTCGACCAGGAATGAGGTGCAAATCAACTCACACACCTGTGCAGGATGAGGGAGATCCAGAAAATCAGTTTATGGACTTTTTAGGAGACGGAGACGCCACACCAGTGACCCCTCGTGCTTTGAAAAGGCCTCTAACAACACCTTCAGGCCTAGTTCCACAAAAGATCCAGCGAATCGAGTCAACAACACAGCAGAGTTGTCCCACATCAGTGAGCGCTTGCCAGTGTAGCACGGGTAATGTATTAAGATCCATAGCGAAGGTGGCGGAGGAGGTAGCCAAGATCTCGAAGCAGCTTGTCAGTATCCAGGAAGCAATGGCCAAGGAGAGACGGTCACCACTGAAAAATAAACAATGACATTAATGAATAAATATACTGTGAATTTTCATACAAAAATGTTTTGTTATAAACTGTTAAATATTTAATTAAAGTTGAATGTGTTTACCCACAGCATTTATTTTAACTCACTGCGGTACACTATGAACAGTTAAATACTTATCAGTTTGTACAGTGAATAGTTTCAAACATAGTTATTAGTTGAAAACTTTGAACATTAATTATGCCCCCCTTCGAAGAAGAGGGGGTATATTGCTTTGCTCATGTCGGTCTGTCGGTCGGTCCGTCCACCAGGTGGTTGTCAGACAATAACTCAAGAACGCTTGGGCCTAGGATCATGAAACTTCATAGGTACATTGATCATGACTCGCAGATGACCCCTATTGATTTTGAGGTCACTAGGTCAAAGGTCAAGGTGACCAGAAATAGTAAAATGGTGTTTTAATGATAACTCAAGAACGCATACGCCTAGGATCATGAAACTTCATGGGTAGATTGATCATGACTTGCAGATGACCCCTATTGATTTTGAGGTCACTAGGTCAAGGTCACGGTGACCCGAAATAGTAAAATGGTTTCCTGATGATAACTCAAGAATGCATACGCCTAGGATCATGAAACTTCGTGGGTAGATTGATCATGACTCGCAGATGACCCCTGTTGATTTTGAGGTCACTAGGTCAAAGGTCAAGGTCACGGTGACCCGAAATAGTAAAATGGTTTTCGGATGATAATTCAAGAACGCATACGCCTAGGATCATGAAACTTCATAGGTAGATTGATCATGACTTGCAGATGACCCCTATTGATTTTGAGGTCACAAGGTCAAGGTCACGGTGACCCGAAATAGTAAAATGATTTTCGGATGATAACTCAAGAACGCTTTTGCCTAGGATCATGACACTTCATAGGTACATTGATCGTCGACTCGCAGATGACCCCTATAGATTTTCAGGTCACTAGGTCAAAGTTCAAGGTCACAGTGACAAAAATCGTATTCACACAATGGCTGCCACTACAACGGACAGCCCATATGGGGGGCATGCATGTTTTACAAACAGCCCTTGTTGTTGTTAATTTTGTTTAATGCAGTTTAGTTTACAAATTAACTATATGGTAATTAATAATCAGTTTGTGACAAAAAGAAGTCAAGTGTAAGGCAGCAGAAACTTTCCTTATTAAGAGGGGGGTAATGATACACTCAGGCGTGACAGCAGCCCTCACCTTTATTTGCCCTCGGTAGAATGGCATACATGTATAGCAGTCGGATTATCCATTTGTCTGTCTGTCCTGCATTCCATTTTCTGGACTTTTTTTCGAAAAGCTTCAAGATATTGACCTGTTATAAGGTTTGTGAGTTTATTTACAATATTTTTGGCGAAGTTATGGCCCTTTAATTTCAAAATGTTCAGTTTACCGTTATTTTTTTAGGAAACAATTTCGGGTATTATGCTGATTTTTGGTAAATGAGTCTACTTACATAACTTATAGAATAGAGTGTGATTTTCGGTTAATGAGTCTACTTACATAACTTATAGAATAGAGTGTGAGTTTAGGTTAATGAGTCTACTTACATAACTTATAGAATAGAGTGTGATTTTTGGTTAATGAGTCTACTTACATAACTTATAGAATAGAGTGTGAGTTTTGGTTAATGAGTCTACTTACATAACTTATAGAATAGAGTGTGAGTTTTGGTTGATGAGTCTACTTACATAACTTATAGAAAAGAGTGTGATTTTTGGTTAATGAGTCTACTTACATAACTTATAGAATAGAGTGTGAGTTTTGGTTAATGAGTCTACTTACATAACTTATAGAGTAGAGTGTGAGTTTTGGTTAATGAGTCTACTTACATACATTGTAACTTATAGAATAGAGTGTGAGTTTTGGTTAATGAGTCTACTTACATAACTTATAGAATAGAGTGTGAGTTTTGGTTAATGAGTCTACTTACATAACTTATAGAAGAGAATGTGAGTTTTGGTTAATGAGTCTACTTACATAACTTATAGAATAGCGTGTGAGTTTTGGTTAATGAGTCTACTCACATAACTAATAGAATAGTGTGAGTTTTGTTCCGGTCCTTTAAATTTTAACGAAATTATGGGCTTTTGACTTAGAAATGATTTGTTTTCCGGAGGTTTTTTATGCAACACTTTCAGATATTTGGCTGGTTTTTGGTATGTGATTCTATCAACATGACTTAAAGATGACAATTTTTTAGGTTCAGTTGATTATTATTGAGGAAAACAGGTTCCTTAGACTTTAAAATAACACTAACAGAATTTGTTCCAAAACGCTTTCAGATTCTGTACAAGGCCGGTAACTTTGTAAAATATAAAAAGACAATAGCTTCATCATGATATTTTTAAGTGGTTTAACTATAAAGCTGCTGTGTGGCTTCAAGGCGCAACAGGAGACAACTCTTGTTACTTATGATATGAAGTTTTGAACATGCAATTTTTATTATTTTTAGCTCACCTGATTGCTCAGGTGAGTTTTTGTGACCGGTCTTTGCCCGTTGTACGTCCGTCCGTCATCTGTCAACATGTGTTCGTTAACACTCTAGAGGCCACATTTATTGTCTGATCTTCATGAAACTTGGTCAGAAGCTTTGTCCCAATGAAAT